>NW_009723478.1:0-565 GCF_000703405.1 Apaloderma vittatum | reverse complement strand
ACTGATGATAGACTCTATGTCCTCATCAAGATCATCAATAAAGATGTTAAATAGAAATGGCCTCAACACTGAGCCCTGAGGACCGCCACTTGTGACCGGCTGCCAGCTGGATTTAATACCATTGGCCACTACCCTCTGGGCCTGTCCGTTCAGCCAGTGTTTGATCTAGCAGATCATGTTCTTATCCAGGCCATGAGCAGCCAGTTTTTCCATTAGCAATCTATGGGGAACAGTGTCAAATGCTTTCTGGAAGCCCAGGTAGACCACATCTACAGCCTTTCCCTCGTCCAATAGTCGGGTCATCTTGTCATAAAGGAGATCAGGTTCGTCAGGCAAGATCTGCCTTTCCTAAACCCATGCTGACTGGGCCTGATCCGTTGGTTATCCTCCATATGGCTTTTAAGAGCGCTCAAGATGATCTGCTCCATGACCTTTCCTGGCACTGAGGGCAGACTTACAGGCCTAGAGTTACTTGGATCCTCCTTTCTGCCTTTCTTGTAGATGGGCGACACATTTGCTAACTTCCAGTCCATCGGGACCTCCCCAGTTATCCAGGACTTCAGAT
>NW_009723477.1:83070-125025 GCF_000703405.1 Apaloderma vittatum | reverse complement strand
TATATATATAAAAGGCCCTTCTCAGAGACACCTGCTTCTTCTGATCCATGAGTTTGGGATGACCTGTAGCTGTCATTTTTATAAACCTAGTCAGCAAGGGCACTGGTGTCTAAATGATACTGACTGATGCTATGGAAATAGCTCGTCCTTTGTGAAGACATTTTATCATAGCACTCATAATTGGAAGAGTGAGTGTATGGATCCAAAGCAGGGATTTGCCAGGGAAGTCCTAGTTATGCTGTTAGCAAAATCTTTCTTAAAAAAGGGTAGCAGTTATGACCTATTTTCGATAACCACCACATGACTGGGAACGAGGAATGGGTAAAAACCTGTCCTCATGTACTCCTTCATGAGTCCTAGGAATAGTAAGTCCAATCATCTTTCCATAGCAAGCCTGGGGAATGGCCTGACTTGGGTCACAATTGACACAGCAGTCAGGATCTATTCATGGTTTGCTCTTGGGTGAAAGTCAACCTTGACATGATCTCAGTGAAAGATATTCAGCAGATTACAGAATTCAGCCAATTTGACTGTAGTCAGGAAATCTATTTCCATTTTAAATCCAGAAAGGGGACAGACTTTCCCTGTGTTGCTGCTAGTGAAAGACTGAGTGGTCTAAGACCTCTGTCCTTCAGGTGGGAGCCTGTCCATAGCTGCAGTTTTGTAATCCACTTAAAACAAGAACTGCTCTGAGCTTGTGTTAGCCAAACTCTAGGTGGGCTCCTCATTAATATTTTTTTTAGTAAACAATCTTTCTCGGAACTTCCCTCAAGGATTTAGACTGTTAAGAGTGCTCCCTCTGTGCCTTGCATCTATCTCTCCAGAAGTACAAGATTTTCATCTGGTTCACGCACTATTATTACACCTAAGGAATGAGAATACCACCAAGCCCACGGTGGTCCATATACATAGCATTAAGTTCTGTACTGGAATATGTAGGTAAACCTCTGAATGTTATCACGTCTTCTCAAGCAGATAAAAAACCCAGCAACATTAAAAAAAAGACACCAAAGGGCATGACTGAAACAATACACTTGTTTCCCCATAGACTTTGTTTCTCATTCCTAAGTATAAAACACAAGTGGGATGCTGCAATTAGCACTAAATAGCAGAAGGCTATCTGACTGCCCACATGACAGTTCCATATGCAGTTTTTGAGTAGTTTCTCATAAGAGCCCGAAATGCAGGGTTTGAAAGGAACTTGGGAGACTAGCTTGCTACATGCTTCTACTCCATGTATTTAAGAGCAGGAGACAGAGCAGACTATTATGCATGCCAGCTGAATATACCACAGTTGCACCAAGAAACGTATTTCAACTCCAACATAGCATGTTACTAAATCTATGGTGAGGCTAAAGGTTGATCTACACACTACAACGCTCATCAGGAAAGAGTACTAACACTTAAAGGAGAGGGTATTTTTAAACTAGACACATTCTGATGCATCCTCTCTCATATTCA
Source organism: Apaloderma vittatum (assembly GCF_000703405.1). NCBI lineage: Eukaryota > Metazoa > Chordata > Aves > Trogoniformes > Trogonidae > Apaloderma > Apaloderma vittatum. Next base: position 123,564 of record NW_009723477.1, on the reverse strand, counting down.
TTTCTCAGAGTCTCAGTAATGATCTGTGAGAACTCTTTTAAAACTCACTAGGCATAAAATCATTTGCAACAGAGTTCATCAGCAAATAGTATTCTGTCATAAATAGGTAACTTCTGGGTCCTGTTTTTGATGTACAATCTGTTAGATTGCCTTTGCATACAATGATGATAGAATCACAGCAAAAGTTGTCAGGTTTTGGGAAAAATTTGGACTAATACTTTAACTCTTTAGAGCTACAAGCTATTTGATTCATGTCTTATGCACATTCTCGTTTTTGTTGTGATACTGTGACTCTGGAGTCATTCATTTATCTGAAGACTTTTAGATTTATTCCAGTGAGATCAAAAGGAAGACAAATTAAACTGACATCCAACAAATAGCTTTCCAAATATGTAACTCAAGAGATACAAATCTGCAATTACTGATAGGTACAAATTACCAGTAATTGGCCAGACAAGGTAAGAGTTTAGTCCTGTTCTACTTACTCTTTCTCAAAATTTAGAGGAAAGAAATGTAATGAATCAAAGAAATCTGAAAACATGTAAGTACTCAGTAGCCTCATTTGTCCTAAGGAATATTACAAACCAGTTTTATCAATGTTGTTTATTTTTTTTCTTATTAAGAAATTAAAAAGTATATGCTCCAACCAGAAATCATAAATGAGCCTGGTGTTGATCTGCTTCCAACTCAGCTGTACAGTCTGGTGAGTTTTGAACAATTCAGTCAGAGAAACATTTGACTTCAGGAGTGCTTTAGATTTGTGAGTGAATCAGTTGAAGTTTGGTTATAAGATTAAAAAAAAAAAAAAAAAGATTCCTTCTTCTAGATTTCAGATACTCCTTTTCTTCCCAAAGGGTGAAATACAGGATGCATACAGGAGGTGGACCATAATAAGAGTCATAGAGACATGATATTGTAAAGCCCTGGAGAAGTCCTCATTTGAATTCTATTCTGAACTTCCTGGCTTAGGCCTTTGTCTACATCTTCCTGCTTTTATTCTCTTTAGTTGTGCACTAACAACTTTAAGGCTCGTGCAGCATGTAAGCTGATTGCTTTGAATATAAATGGGTAGACTATTAAAAGCAGAATTTAGGCTTCTAGACTCATAAATCATAAAAGAAAGCATAAGTTCTGTATTTTAGTGGAGATTTAAATCCCTAAATGGGTTTTATAGGAGCCACATAAGACCTATTGACAATATCCCTTTATGATAAAAAGTAAATAGAAGTGACAAAGTCAGAATTCAAAATGCCACTGCTTAGCTCCCACTAGCCTGAAGACGACCAAAAAATGGCTGGAGGAAATCTCAGAGGGAAACAAACGATAACATGAAATTAAATGTGTAATATTCCTTTTTATGCTGTGTGGGGGAAAAAAGCACTCAGAGAATGAGCTCGTGCATTTGCATAACAAAGGAAATCAACAACAACAACAAATTGCCATCGTGTTCAAAGCTGATAATTGCACAGATGACAACAAGAAAGCGCCTTTCTTCTCAGCTCTCTAGGGGACAAGCCTTGTTGAGATGAGGAAAAAAGGTGGAAAGTGACCCCACTTGCTTTCATGAAAATTAGCAAGCTCAGAAAATGTCTTTGGTACAAGGGGGTGGCCAGTGAATGGTGTGAATACTAATGAACACAATGAGGGCAGAAGCTCAGCCAATGTTCCATCAGATGATCAACAACTGGCAGCAGACTCTTCTTCAAACCACCCTCCTCCAGCCTAACAACGTCCAATTCACCTTGTCAACAAAGTCTGTTTGGAAACGTGTTTTCTGAGGGGGTTCTGGTTTTCCAGCTTTATTTTGGTTTAAATTGTTATCTCTTTCTTCATTGATATTTTCTTTTAGAGTCGTATTGCATTTGAACTCTTCAAGTCCTGTGAAATGTGGGACTCTCTCCTCTTTCTGTTCAGCACAGCCCTGCGAATGATCCTCAGTTTTCCCAAGCCAGTAATCTGAACAGCTCACCTTACTGGGATCAAGGGCAAGGTACTTGCAACCACTGCCTTCTCTGAGGATCCCAAACCCTAGTAGAGTTGTCATCCTGGAGAACAGGAGTGTTCTCTGGACACTAGCAGATCACCGATTGTAACTGGTTTTGTCAGCATGAAAATATGTATTTGCTTTGTCTGCAAGATGAACCACAATACAGTTTATCCAATGACTTCCTAGAAGTACTGTGACTCCAGAAGTCTACTAAAAGTGCTGAATAGTGGCAGTATTTTTATTTTTTAATTTTAAATTATCCAGTGGTAGGGCATACTTGAAAGGATCTCTGAAACCCTTTGAAAGTATGTGACTGATGCTAAAAGTCCTAGCAAGAAAGACAGACTGTAAGAGACCAGGACCAATTGATATATCCCTATTTAACTCCCCACTTCTTCCTTACTATTTCTGAGCCCTACATCAATAATGCAGCAGGCAACAAAAGTGAACGAAGTCTGAGAGTCTTATTCTAGTCCTTCTTATTCTAGGACAAGCTCTAGTAGCTGAAAAAGAGCTCCCATTGGCAAGTCTCCATAGACTGGAGCAGTTTAAACCCCTGAAATCTATCCTTTAACCTTATAGAAAATTTCTATAAAATTTGACCGAATGTGAAACATTTAATTTAAGAAAAAATCCTTTCAGAATTTGGAGAGTTTAGCACAAATAAAAAACAATTGGAGAGATATAAATTATTAAAGTCAGTGTATATTCTATGAGGGAAGATGTGTGCATGTATTTTAAAGTCTTTTCTACAGAATTAAACAATAGTTTTAATTTTCTGCCATGGTCAATAAGATTGATTAAAAAACCCCAAACAGCTCCTCCTTTCACCCCCCTCAATAACACAGAGAAGAAAAACCACAAATGTTTAAAATCAGTCAGGTATTGTTTTGCTTTTAAAATCCCTAGGTTTTTTTGTATTTGGTGTCTGATGTCTAGATTGCTTTTATTCATTCCAGAATAAACTGATGGCAGTCAGAGAGACCTTCAATAGACAGATAGTTAAGGTATTCATGTAAGATCCCTGGGTTCAAGTCTCAATAGCAGACAAAACAGAAACTTTTGCCTGAGGCTTTAACATCATATGTACCTTAACCTGTCAGTCCTTACAGTTGGAAGAGCTTCATCTTCTATAAATAATGAAACACTTGTAGGGACAAGGGGTGCACGCATAAAAGCTCTGTCATTGGGGGACTCATTTAAGAAGACTGAAGGTGCAGATTCAAATCCTTCTTCACCAAAAGAAGAAAAGAACAGGTAATAGGCTTCCCTATCATCTAGACGAATCACCTAGACAAAGTAAGGCACTGGCCCACATTCAATCACACATGTGTGTGGATTCATCTTCCCCTCCTCACATGGCCAGTAAATATGAGAGATCTTAGCATTATTCTCAACTATCTTTAAAACTTGCTGAACCCTCAAAAATCTATCACTGGGCAGAGCTCTTTCTTTGCAGTCAAAAGCAAGCTCTAAGAAACAATCCTGAAATGCTGTAGAAAATCTGCAGACTCCTGTTTGAAAGTAATTTCTCTTTATTTTCCAAGCACACATAATTTGAAAGTGACTATAAGAGGTCATCATAAGACAAAAGAAAATTCTGTATCTAACTGCTTCTATAGCGAGGTCAGATGTTTGTAGCCCAGGACCATCACATTCAAACTACACAGCACAGGCAGCTTTTTGTCTCTGCTTCATCCCCAATAACCAAACGAAAATGAAGAAGAGACCAGTTTCTCATGGGATCTGGGAAGCAGTCTGAGATATTCACTGGTTCTACATCTGTGACAAAATGAAAATATGACTCTGAATTATCTCAAGAGACCCCAGGATTCAAAAAGATTGTGTGGTGTTGAACAATTTGTTGCTTACTTTTTTTGGATGTGTTACAAGAGCAAGGCTTTCTTATCAGAAGCTTGTGGAGCAGCTCGTGAAGACTTAAACTGCTGGTTTCTCTGCCTGGCTGATGAACTTCAAGACCTGTAGGAAGTAGGGGGCCGGTTAGCTCAGTGGTTTGAGCGCGGTGCTGGCAACAAGGATCAACACCGAGGTCGCGGGTTCGATTCCCGCTCGGTCCCCATGTGTTGCCAGGTCTAGTCGAGAGGTGGCGTCCCTGCCCAAAACAGGGAGGTTGGACTAGATGATCTCCAAGGTCCCTTCCAGCCTATGCCATTCCATGATTCCATGAAGCAGATGAAGCACCAACTGGCACCTTTCTGGGTGAGGATTCCACTAGATGCAACTTTAATGAGTTAATCCTGCCAGGTTTCAGTCGAAGGGGCAAGTCTAGAGTCTGCAGATAGATGAGTTTTGCCAACTCAGGACAGCAGGAGCACAGACTAGACTGCAAATCCAAGAGGAAAATGAGACTGGCTTGCACTGATCCCGGCTGAGGTCAGCAACCAGGGACAACTTACTCTGATGGGCTGTGAGTGTTGTACTGAGAGTGATGAAAAGAGGGGCAGACAGAGGAAAGGTTGGAAATACTTTGAAGTGAGAGTCTTCAGCCTAAATTCATCACAATGCATAATCAAGTACATATGCAAAGCCAGTCTTGAGGTGCTGCCTAGAGGCCCATAAAATCAGTTGTATACAGTGCTGGTCATTAGCAAAAGGATGACTGTTGATGCTGTTAGTTTTCTGTAGGGTACTTCAGTTTACTGATATGACAGACAGAGCTGGACGCTCCTTCCTCAGTGTTTTATCCTAGTTCCTAAAGAGGGACAAGTAGTTTCTGACTTTGTGAGTCAATAATTCACTCATATAACAGGACCAGTTCTACCATACAGGAAAAATTTCAACTCCTGCCCTTTGCCCACTAGGTATAAATCCAGCCTCATGCCATTACTAGGTCAATCTCCAGCAGAAAAGGATACCCTCTCAAATCCCATGTCCCTGTTCCTACTTGACATTACATCTCTCTCTCCCTTATTTATTTCATTTCCTGTGCTCTGTGTGCAATGAACCTCTCCAGGTTCATTCACTCATTTCACTTTGGCAGCATGTCACTATGTGGACATCTATTGAGGATGAGATGGAAATAATATTACGTTACTGAGCTGATAATACCTGACTTTAATATCTCTTAGCAGCATCTCTATTGTGCTATGTCAGTGAAACAGATCAGACAGTGTAGGTCTCTAGTGGAAACGAAAAAAAGAGGGTGGGGGAATACTTCTGCTACCAAAATTAAACTTCTAATACATCAGCAACAGAAGGTGAAGGTGCAGCAGAACTGCAAGGGAACAGATCAGCTATCTTTCAAGTAGTGCCTCTGATCAGGTAGCTAATAAACATTTGTATTTTACTCAAAACATTTTTCCTCCCTCTTTTTTTCTCCTATCTCCTTGTCTTGTCTGTTCCCACTAATACACTAGGTTGGTTATATATAGCTCATTTTAGTGACATCGTAACCATTCTGTTGGTCATTATCATGTTACTTAAACAGATTTATAGTCTGTGCGTTTGAATAAAAAAGAGGAAAAAGGGGCTCTCAAGGAGCCATGAGAAAAGATGTTCAAGAAGTGTGGTTAAGACAACCCTAAGAAGCTCTGTGAGTGGCTTCGCCCTCTGAATTAAGTCAGTAAGTCTGTCTTATAGGTAAGACACAGGGTAGGGACAACCTGAGTACTGGTCTCGCTCCTTCTGTTTTTTGGCTATCTGACACTAAGGGACTGTTTAGGTTTTCAGTACCACTGTTTCTGCATCTCCAACTGTGTGTCAGAGAGCATTTTCTTTGCTTTAAGAGTTAGATGGATATGTATACGTTAAACATATTAATTTCTTTAATTCAGTTGGTATGGCAGCAATGGAGAACTTGGTTCTACACTTAGCTCTAATAGATCCTGTTCTTGAGTTTTGATTTGACCCTGAATTTTTGACCTGTGCTTTCATCTGAGGGTGAAGATGGGGTTGGATTGAGGGATATTTCTAATTCATTAAATAACCTCTGCTGCCTCAGCTCTCTCAAGCAGCTCATCAAGGGAATCATTAATAGTGTGAAATTTTTAAATGTGTTTACAAATAATCTTATAAAGATGATGTCTGGAAGAGCCTTTCAACTCTTCCAGGTGAATTTCAATGACCACATCAGATACGGATAAAATGCAGAGAGCTGAAGAGATCAAGTCTGAAATGAATGGACCTCTGTTCAGCACTTCATGTCCTAGTGATGCTGGCTGACTTCCTTCTGCCTCTCCATCACCCCTCAACATGCCTCTCTGGTATTTTTCTTTACGTACGATATTCACAACCTGTGCCTTCTGCACTTAATGCTGGCTGGTGTATCACTACTGTCTGTACCCAAGATTGTAAGCTATGAGTGTGAAATCAGAGTTCAAAGAAGAATTAAAATCCTTCATGCCTGTTCCTGCTATTGCATCATACTTATTTCTAAGAGAGCACTCAAAATTTTGAGGTAGTGTTGTTCGTTATATTACAAGCCTGCTGAAAAGTGCAAATGAGAGCTGTGTTAAAGGCAGAATAATTTATCAGAGAGAAAAAGCCAAAGGAAAGAAAACAAAACTTAACATTTTTAATGAGTTTCTCAGCTCTCTGAGAAGCTGTAGGCACAGCATCCTAGTTTTGGTATCTATGCACTGATGAGATTTCCCTTTTTTCTTTTGCTAATAAACTTCCTCATGTAGCCGAAATACAAGTGGTCCTTTGACACTGATTTATATTATTTTTAGTGATGTGCAAGTAGTAACAGTTTTAGGCCTCCAATACCTAGTAATATTTTTCCTTTATAGAAGAAAGGGAGAAGTGATTCTCCATATCGGATCAGAGCAGGAGGAGGTGATTGATGAAAGCTGGGACTGGTAGATTCAGTATCATACCCTAACTAGATGGGAACTTGGCATTTGCAGTATGACCTCTGCCCTGGTAAAGCTCTCTTCTAAGTAGAGGATAGAATAAATTCAGCACCTCTTAAAGGCATCATTGTTTAAAACTTGTCCTGCTCTGTGAAGAACTTCAAACTTAAAAGAACCTGACTTCAAATTCTTAAAATAACATGTTCCAAATTACAGAAAACAGCTAATTTTAAGGGTAAGGTATTGGAATAAGAGTCAGGACACTTCAGTCCTATTGCCAACTGTACCAAAAATTTCAAAGACACATTAGGCAAGACGTATTACTTAAGTCACATTTGTTGAACAGGCAGGTTCTTTTGCTTGTATTGTTCCTTCAGACAAAAACAATTTTGAGAAGAGTGGTTCTCCTGACATGTGAGTCCGTAATCTCAGGCTCTTCTAAAGCATAAATAGCCAGAAGGAATTCAGTACTGGCATATCTTCATCAGAACACTGGGTGTAGATTCATCAGTACGGATTTAGTCATCTACAGTATTGGCTCTTACATCTGAGATAGTCATCTATCTCACCTTCACAACCTAATAGAAGTAGTCAATTCTAGAGCACAATCAATTTAATTCAAATGTAGGTGTCAGGAAAATCACTCTCTGGAGTTGCCTATTTCTCTCCACTGATCACGTACACAGTCTAGGCAACCAAGTCAGATGAATATTCATTATATATACTTATCAATGAACCCCAAATTTTGACCACCTGTGGAAGACATCTTCCTCTTGGGGTTAATACTCACCTGTGAGATCCTTACTGATCTATGAGGACTTCCCTGAGAGCCTTGTGTTTGCCATTACTTGCTAGAGCTCAGAGGATTAGAACAGAAATGAGTGCTGATGAAGCAAGGAGTAAAGCCACAGCAACAATTTTTAGCTTCTTCCATAGGATAAAGAAAAGCAAGACCCACCTACAAATGTGAGTAACGGCCTGCAAGAGAAGCAATGCACTTATACTTCTGGCAAAATCTTGTTTCTAGTGTGAGTGACAGTGGACATTCTCTATGGACTACTAAGGCAACCATTCCACAAATTGGGGTGGTAAAAGAAACACCATTTCCTCTACTAAGAGGCATAGTATCACAAACCTGGTCAGAACATCACATGTAATTGAAACTGTCCAAGAAGTTCAGAGGTTACAGCTGGGGACAAGAGAGAAAGGAAGGCTAACAAACACTGAGAAAAAGATTTCTAAAGAAGATGAACTGTAGAGGAAAAAAAAGTAGAAAAGGAACAGAACATAAAGAAAATCAACAACTCATCCTGGAAATCACCGCATTGTCACAAAGGAAGCCATTCATTTACATTCGCAAGGAACCCAACAGCAGCTGGAGGTGTCTGGGCACTGCCATTCCACAGATAATGTCAAGCCTGCAGAAGATTTTTCAATTAATCTCTCTTGACCCTATACCTTGAACCCTCATTCCTATTTTTAACAACCCCATTCTGTTGGATGACCTTGGGACCCAGTGACCAATAATGCCCATTTAAGTAACTGCGGGGGTGTTGGTAAGTATGCAAGGAGAATTTGCAAGGGGCTCATTATATAGAGAGTTAGTTACCACAAAGAAGGACTCTCTCTCTCTTGTTCTCTCCTGTAGGCTAGTAGCTGGGGACCTTAAACAGAGACTCAGTCATGCTAAATACGTGAAAAATGCTCTAAAAAAGCTACGCTGCATGTAGACTATTATAGAACTTAGAGAAAAAAAAGACATATGAACACATACCCTTTGAACTCAAGAAAGAACTCAAGAGAGAACTCAATCACGAAGAAAAACATCAAAAACTTCATAATCCTGCTTTTTACTAAAATATTACATAGGAAATAACTGCAATTAAAACAAACCAAAGCAGCCCAGGTCTTGTTTTACAGAACAGTGTGGAACCCAGGCTATTCCTGTTAATCATTTAAAAAAAACTAATGCAGTAAGGATTTGGCTTCAGGTTTATGCATGTACATCAAACGTATAGAAAAATTTTGTTAAAGTCACAAGAGATAAAAACGCCTCAAAATCATTGTGCCTCACCAGTTTTACAGACCACAGTTTTATGTCCACAAAACACCTGTTTCAAAACATCTTGATATCAATAAGCCTTGGATGCAAACTTAACTTTTATTCCAGTACAAAAATACATGCTGTACTCTAGTAAGCATTGCAGGATTATGAATGTGTTCTCTTTCCTATGTTCAGTATATCTCTTTGGAAGGCTGAGAATCAATGTATTTATCTCTTAGACACAAAATTTCAATAAAATTATCCTCTACTGAACGGTGTTATGATGACAACATGGAAATCAAAACCCTGTGCTGTGACGCTCTACAAGACTCTCTGCCCTTCTCTGTTGATGCAATGACAACCATATTGGTCCTTATTCTAGGTTTCAACCAGCTACCTTTTCAGTCAAATACTCTGGATCAGAGAGGGGGAATGACAACAGATGGGCCTAGGCTTAAAGCAGAATGAATGACAAATCTGGTAGAGTGGGTTGGATTTTAAGATACCCACCACGAATGAAAGAGTATTTTTTGTAGTGTCCCTGCTTGGGGTTCTGGTAGGGTAAGAGCTGAAAAACAGGTAAGGGGATTTATAGCAGTTGTGTGGGTGTTGTTGGATTAATGCTATTAATCAGAACGTGAAAACTGTCATCCTGGGTCACACTAAATGTCTGTAACAAAATAACCTGTTTCTGACAGTGACCTCTAACAGATGTTCTGGGAAAGTGTATAAAAACTGTGACAATTACAGAGTGATCTTTCCCCTGGCTGTGTTCTCATCTCTGAAATCAGCAGTTTAGAAACTTCTCAAGTTTTTGTTTCTGAAGCTTTCAGAAGGCTTACATGTAAAAATTACAAAATCCATCAGCAAAGTCTGGCATTGCTATGTGTACTGGTGAAAAACATTGTCTGTCATAAGAATGAATGAAGAGAGGGCATCTTGATAATATAACTCCACACAGTCTTAAGTTCTTGACTAAAATCACCTTTGGTATATAGGGAGATTGTGTAATTTTTCTCTGGGATGCCATTCAAGCTCCATGCCCATTAGATCATACCAAAATGCGTGAACTTAGCAGATTACATGCTGGATACAGTACTGGAGCAGGGAGATTTCAAGGCTCTCCGAAAAGTTCATAAATTATGATAAACCTGTTCATCCAGCATGTCTTGAAAAATTTTGTCCATGTAATTGTCCTTGTACCACTCTCGCTGGGTCATTGAGTAGCAAGGCGGCCGATGCACTCTGCCCTGGTAGCGTTACACAAAACTGATCCTAAGCAGCGATCAAAGGAAAACAGAAGGGCAAAACGCCAGAAGAACAAAGAAGATAAGGCCCACAGAAATCCATCAAATTTTAAAATGCATCTGGTGCACTAACGTCTCGGAGGAGACTCAGATAAGGACACAAGTAACTCTTCTTACATATTCCTTTGAGGCCAAACTTTGACGCACAGCCTCACCAACTCTCCAACAGGACTGCTCACCTCTTTGTTCATTCTTCTGACACAAAGATTTCATTTTGCTGACCTCCATTGATTAGCGAAAAAAAAAAAAAAAGGAACTAAAAACCTAAATGCTACTGTGTGCATTTCTCCACCAATCACACAAATCTCACTTGCTTCTGCTCTTATCATGCTAGTTCCATCCAGGACAGACCTTTTGTGTGTGTTTCCAAAACAATCTTGTCACTGCTATGTTCAGACCTTCTTTCTACATTCTATATCTTCTGACATGAAGCAAAACCTTGCCTTTTTTTCTTGTCTACTCTGATTAATTTCTATTATAGCTTTTTTCTTTCCTTTTGTTATACTTTTAATTCCCCTTTCTCTTTAATTCACTGCCTCTATACTTGTGTCACTTAACTCTCAGGAAGTATTTTGGGACATGCTTGATTAAAAAAGGTAGAAGAGATTAAATTTGAGCAGTTCTGTATTTGTATCTTGGTACTTCCACTTTCCCCCATCGGTGTAATATGCGTAATAACTGAAGTATTTATATTTTTGGTATTCTAAAAACATTATTTTTCAGTTTAAATGTTCTACCTTCAGTTTTAAAACCAAGGCCTAGAAACCTATATGATACATCTAAAAATAACTCTGAATTTTTCTTTTAAAATGTATTTTAATGTTTTAATTGGATTATTCTTTATATAATAGTCCTCATGTTTTCTGCCAATTTAAAATAAATTCATGTCAAAGTTACAAGATTTCTTCGATGTTATGTGGAATGCCTAAAGTATTTGGGGTTTGTATTTCTTTCTTTTCAAGTAGAACTTGAGATACTATTGGAGTCAGCTGATTTACAGAGATAGAAGTTTCAGGAGAAAAAAAACACATATATTTTAAGGTTTTGGTCACTGCAGGTTTAACTCTCAGATGATCCTCACTCATGTTAACTGAAAAAAACAAATTTAATGGATTTTATTTTATTTACATTTCATTATATTTTTGGAAAGAGGGAGGAGAGTGTTCCTCCTTAGAAAGCTGTACAGTTAGTTGAGTACAAGCCTGAGGGGGAAAAAAAAAAATCAGCCTTCCAAGTGTGAGTTTTGACTCATCTTCTCTTTCCTTCAAGTCATATGCCTGACTTATTTGTAAAAACTTCCAATAAACATGAATCTGACAGTCAGCCTAATATGCTAGAATCAAAAGCTATTATTGACTTTGCCATATTGATCAATGGTGGCCCAAGCCCCAGAATAGATTATGGTGTTTCTCTCTAAACGTGGCTGCTCAGCTGTTCTGTCTCTGCATTAAATGAATGTTCCTTTGTCAGGAAGTGTTAAAATGACCTGGTTCATAGGCTCCTGCTCCAGGCCTTGCCCTTCCATGGATTGGGCACACGATGCACTTCCAGAGCCATGTAAACACCAAAGTAGCAGGTCACTACTTCTGCTTAGAGGTGGATTTCGTGTGGATCTTTGCCACTCATACTTCTTACCCACTCTTAGCAATGCATCCAACCCTTCTTCCACAGCAGGTCTTGCTTTGCTTCACCAGCCTGCAGTGAAGGCTCTGTCCTCGTTGCATAGACTGAGAATGGAGGCCCAGGAAGGCTAATTGACTTGTCACACAGAAAGATCATGAAAAAGAAGGAGATTGAAGCCGGTTCTTTCATGTCAACAGCAGGCATATGAAATGTTGACTAGCTCCTCTCTCGTTACGTTTCTCAAATCGACCTTCTTCTCCAGTCCTAAATTCCAAGACAGTCACCAGATATAAAAGATCTCTTTGTCTGCTTGAAAAGTATGTCAGAGTAGTCTTTCCACATCAGTCTGAACTCACAGTAACCCCAAGAAGGAGTATCTTACATCTAGAGGTGACTTACATTTCAGCAGACTGTATAGTCATGGTCTTTTCTAAGCTACGTGGTAGGTAGACGCAATAGCTCTGGGAACCACACTGATCCCCTCCAATAAGTAATAGCAGAAACCATCTGGAAAGCAACATCTTCACTTTGTGTTGCTCTGGGCTGCGATTTAGGCCAGTGATCAGTCCAGTTAAGTTCCTAGTGGAAGCAACCTTTCATGAAGGGTACAAGGATGCAAAAACCACAGGAAATTCTGCTATTTTCTACAGCTGTCCTTTCTCTTGAATTAAAAAAAAAAAGAAAAGAATAAAAAGCAGTAGCAACTCAAGTCATGGAAATACACATTTCAGAAATGTTAAAATGCAGAAACATTTAAGGAAAATTTCTACTTCTCTTTTGAACAAAAAGATGTAATCTGTGCTGAACAGTCAATTGCAGAAAGTGTTTCAATATTATCTTTTCATGGGAAAAATTATACATAACGCTTAAGAAAACTGAAATGAACACATAAATGCTGTATTCAGTGAAACCTCATATTTTTCACAAATTATTTTGTGAAGTTAGAATATTTCCAGTGGATTTAATCAGAAGAAGAGCAAAAGATTAAAGAAAGGCAAAGAGGTTCAGTGTTCCACTCAAGACAGGTCAGAATTCGTAAGTGAGGTTCAAGCAGGTCAGGAGCACGATGTGTACAGGAAAGGTAGCAGTGCTATTCCCTGAGAGTAAGCCCACAGTCAACATTTCCAGATCTATTAATCAACAGCCTTTTGTTCAAACTGGGAGAAAACAAAACCGTGCTGTGAAGCAAACAATGGACATGGGTACTGAAATGAAAAGGATATGGAGAACATAAGAGTTTTAGAGCAGGTGGCATCAAACCCTTCCCAAGCAAGTCAAGGGCTCAGTGTCCCCAAAGCAACTCGGCAGAGAGCTCCCCAAAGCAATCTCTTACACAGTCTTCTGTAGTATGTAAATTTATTGAAATGCAGTCCCCTTTGCCTGCTGGGACATGAGTGCGCTGTGATCCGTCCTCTCAACCCACACTGACACAGGCAGCTGACACTGTGGTTTTGAAGATTTCCCTTTTGTTTTTGCTGCCAGCTCATGGGAGGGAGAGAGAAGGAGGAAGGGGAAAAAAGGAGGGCGGAATGGACCCATGAGTGTGTGTAGGCAGGCCAGGAGAATCTGTGCCACAGAACATCCAGATGGCAGGAAAAAGTCACCTTTTGCTAACTGGATCTGAGGCAGATTTTTGTAGTGTGTGGGTGTTAGAGAGGGCAGGGGCTGTGAGGGGGATACACAAAAGCAGAGCATGTAAACACACATATGCTTGCCTTAGAAAGAAAGAGAGAAGGGCACACAGTGGATAAAGAGACTTCTACCTGCATGAGTAGAGTGACAGAGTTGCACAGGGGAGAGATGCCGAGTTATGGAGACATCCTTCAGGAGCAGAAAACTAAGCACCTGTTAAGCCTCTCCTTTGCCCTCCTCTGTACAGAACCATACAGCATGTCTCCAGCTTCCCACTGCCCTTGCAAGGTACGTTGCAGGATAATTCCCTTCTTCCCCCAAAGCCCCTGAAACAGGCTTTAAGAATGGTGAAAAACTGTCCTCATGGCCACACTCTTGTGACGTAGTTACACAATGGTTAACATTGGGAGGCACATCTGGAGATCATTTTCTCCAACTCCTCTGCTCGAGTAGGGTCACCTACTCTGTCAGTGCTTACACCTGTGTGCATAGTTTACCAGTGTACAGAGATCTTCGGGAACGTCCTAACTCTTCCACCTCTGAAGGTTGAATCACACTTGTAGTTTCCATTCACCTGAACTTTCTGAGGTGCTGGATGGCTTGTGGCTGTTGGCACACGAATGCAACTCAGAGAGACAAGAAAGCTGGATGGAGCTGATGAACACTCCTTTGGCTGGGAGTATATGGGATACACATAAAGAGTTCTCCAATGATGCAATTAAATAACTCTAAATATCCCACATTATTTGTATGCCTGAATCAGTACTGATGCTCATCCTAATGTTATATGAAGACCTCAGCAATTCTTTCCATAATAGGAGATGCAATGAAATGCATGCAAGATAGGTTAAGGCCATGACCGTCTCACTTTGAGAAGTTCTTAAAGATTTGTAATTAAGTCAGATCCATTAAAAAAATGACAGGTATTTCCAGTGAGATCTCACCAGACTGGAGAAGATGTAAGCCTTTTGGTAACTGAAAAGAGAAGGGAGAGAGAGATCATTTCATCTTCACCTGGAGTAACAGTGCAAAACCACACAAAGAAAATCTGATAAAGAATGACCTCAAGAGCCTTGCACAGAGAGTGTCCTGTGATCTTATGTCTCTAATGTCCACAAGCTATGGGTCTTGTATGTTGTGTTTCAAGCCAGAATGGACCACCCTGATTCTTATTTTGACTCTCTGAGAGCAGAATTTAAGTTGGTAATTCCCAGTGAATAAATGTCCTCTCTATCTCTCTCTTAGTCGAAGAGGCCAAGCATCACCCAATGCCTCTGCAAATAGAGGTATTTTGACACCATCTTTTTTTCTGATAGCTATGTAGGAAAAGATTGGGCTCCTTGTTCTTGACTTACCCCTAGCCACCAAAGAAATGCTCTCCGTTGTGCTAGCCAGGAGGTATGTAAAGTTACCTCATACGCTGGCACATGCCATGGGAGAAATCTGCTGGGAACGCCTAGACAGCGAATATCAAGGCAAATTTTTCAGAGCCCTCAAGAGAAACCAAAAGGCAAATCAAAATGAGGAAGAATAATTTTCTCATGTCTCCCTCTCCAAATCTAACAGATGCTTTAAAATTCACCAGGCAAGGTCTGCGATGTAGCAGACAGTGGGGTGGAGAGGGTGGCTGCTCTGTATGGCTTCCTCCGCTCCCTACGCCTGCTCCCAGAGACTGCCTCTGCATGTGCAATTTTGGCATTTCCATATATCTGGATGATTGTTATGCAGATTTTTGGTACAGGGAGCTGAGTTTGTTCCTTGGCCCTCTTTGGCTTTCCTCCTGCAAGGGAGGGAGCCCTGTGTCTGGTAAAGATCACGCCATGCCAGTGATTAGCAATCCACCAGCTGGCCAGTGACCAGGAGCCACTCCAAGCATTTCCAGCTGACTCCAACACTTTAATTGTTCACTCAGTGTTAAACAGAAATGCATTTTTCTGTCTAGAGATTATGAATTCTAGGCTTGCCTCTCCACCCTCCCTCCAGTACTTTTTTTCTTTTACCTGAGGGATGTTAATCCCTCTGAGGGGGTATGTCCTGTTGTAGAGTTAGTTGTGGTGGTAAAAAGGGACACCAGATCATCAACATTAATAATGATGCTTATCAGGAACTGCACCTTAATTAGAGTCTGATTCAAAGTCCATCAAAGCCAATCAAGAGACTCCCTCTGTCTTCAGGATCTTCTGCTCAGGCCCGTAAGGAGTCATCTTCAGCACAGCCAGTAGACCAGATCGTTGGATGGTATGAATCTGTGCAATGGCATCGACTTCCACAAAATGAGGCCAAAGTACATTAATGGAGACCTATTTCAGGAGCTCTGCTAACGGATGAAAACAGTGTTCCCTGTAATAACACAACAAAGCTGCAGCATCTGGACTGCAAGTTCTGTCGAGCCATTACTGTATCTCTCAATAGCTTCCAGGAAGTTCCTTGTGCACTTTTGATCTCAGAGGGGATCACTGACATTGAAAATAAATGTGAATTTCACTTGCAGAGTGCTTATTTCTCTGCTTTGTGGGGAAAAAAAAAAGAGAAAATAGAAGAAAATCACAACTTTTGCATAATGTAACAAAATATGTTACAGATTGCTCAAGTCAGACAGACTTGTGCATAGATGTCAATGTGCAAAAGTCACATCTCTAAAAATTTTTTTTTTAAGGAAAGATACATACAACTAATTGCCTAGTCTGACCTTTTTAATAGCACTGATTCAAGGTGCCGCAAGTGTCAATTACTGGATGAGTTATTCTGGGGCCCAGACGCAAGTGCCCTGTAGGGTTCCCTGTGGGGTATGACAGTCCCTTATATCAGGTCACTATCCTTCCTTGGCACTTAAGGTGTGGTCACAGACTTGATAAATGAACCATCAAAGAAGCTGCATTCTGAGCAGATCCCTTCCACCAGAACATTGTGCAAAAACACATGCCGTTTTACCAGTTCATACTGTCAAGAAGGAACTGATGACATAACGCCAAATTCTGGCAATAAAGAGCAGATTATATGAAAAATAACTTTTATGCTTTCCATTTCATTCTGAACCTAAAAGCAAAATTATTTTTTCCTAAATACAAGCACCAGATCCCTCTGAGATACTCTGCTGTAGATATATAAACCTTTGCCATATGAATTTGAGATAGTCATCCCACTACAGATAATTAATTTTGAATGAACTGTTATTGGACCCAAGCATTTAAGATGATTATTTTAAGGCCATTCTCTTACTGCATTGACCATGGAAGGTTTGGAGGTAATGAGCTCACCTTTAAATGTCTATCTTCCAGACATTTAAATATATCCCTTTCCCGAAACTCAGCTTGAATAGGGGGAGTCATATACTACAAGAGGAAAAGACTTGATTTATGCTGCAGACTTCTGTGGACAACACTACCAGTAGAAGATCCCTGATGCTCACTGTGATGCAGATGAAGCTACTCCAGCCAGCTTGAGAGCTTGCTGTGCTCATGGAAGGGGTCTTTGGCTGCCCCTCCACCGCAACAGATTTACTGTTACATCTGTGTCTGTGCCAGGAAAACTTTTCCTATTTTCTGAGATGTGTAAAGGCGCTTATCATGGATGAGATTGAACTTGCGTTCATAGATCTGAAAAAAAAAGAAGTTGTCACCAGAATATTTTAGTCCCTCTCTGAGTATACTGGCTTCAAGTCCCAGTTCAAGTCAGGTTCTCCTGAGCATCTGAGCTCAGCCACATAACGCAGGATGGGTTTGACAGAAGACTGCATCCAGTTTCATGTGAAACCAGCCAGAAGAAAAAAAAAATATAGCAAAAAAAAAGAATCAAGCAAACAAATGAAGAGAAAGCTGACTTAAAAAGTTGGAAGGAAAAATATCAAACAAAGCAAAAATGCTGTGCTGCAAATAACAGTGTTTTTCATTTTCACGCAGAAAGTTTCTTTCAGCAAAATAAAGTAAAACGAAGAAAGATATAAATGCATTTGTATCCTTGTTCAAGATGAATTCCCAGCTTTCCTGAGTACCTGGATAACACTCTTCATTTGGCATTTAAACCTTAGAGCCACAAGAATATCTTGCTGTGGACAATGGCACTGAGTGAGAGATTGCGTAGTGCAAGACTAACCTGAAATCCCACCTTACAGCTTTACTACCCAGCTGATTTCCCCAGGCATTGATGCAAACATCTGGGTGTTTGTGTGCATGTTGACATTTATTTCTTTATTTTTTAATGCCACGGGGAATTGAGGATTAGGTTTGTTATTTCCACTAACCAGGCATTAAAATACCTTGAGCCGATCACACCCTTACTGAGTTTCAGCTGAAAAGCACTAGGCGGAGAGAGGATGACACAGCCCTAGGAAATAGTAAGAGAGATTAATGCAAACCACAGCGGCAGCACAAACATCACCCAGAAGTAATGCACCGAGTAAACTACTTTCCGCGTCCCCCTCCTTCCTTTCACACTGTGGCAGATTAACCACCAGAGGGAGTCCAAGAGATCCCCAAGAACTGCAGGATAAACAGATCTGCTTTTGGCAAAATAAAGGTAATTAAACATTTTCTACTGGGGGCTGCAAAGTTCAGACCAATGTGAGCTGCTTTAGGTCACTGCGAGATCTGCATCATGGCAAGATTTCTTAGCTAAGATAAATCAGGCTGCATTTACAGTTTAACTTCTTCAAGAAAACAAAGGGAATAAAGAAGCAGGTTGATATTGTTTGTATTATTGTGAATGCTGAAAATGGCCTTCTCCCTATGCATTTCTAATTAAATAATATTATGTGTCTATAGGTCAATGGAATGGAAAAGAAGGTCAAGAGACCAGAATCCAAAGGGCAAATCATGTCTAATCTGTATCACTACACCCTTGCTCATGTGTATGGAAGTACACATAGATATTTAAACACAAGTACATTATACACTGTTTGGTAGCAGAGGATGAGACATGAGACTTCGTGCTCCTTGCCTCTCCCAGTCTGACCTCAATAATAAAGGAGGAAACCTGCCAGTGCACTTATGAGGGGCGAAGGATGTCACAGGCAGTGGATGTCCATGACCATGTCAGGTTAGAGAAACAATACCACACACAAGTTAATCCACAGAGGATTCTAATGCTCTCCTCTGGTCTAAGTTGGGACTATCACTTTAATGTCTAAAAGCTGAGCATTTGTCCACGACACTGGGCTGCAAAATCCCCATTGCTACCTTCCTCCTAGAGCTTATTGACTGAGGAATCAAAAGGTTCTTTACCCCTACTCCCACCATCTTTTTTCATACAGTAATGAAATCCTGTAGGACTGGTCTGAAAATAGATGGGTTTCTGCAGAATATTGACATTTTAAGCAGGAAATTTATACATATGTGGAGGAAGGGACTCATACTATTTCTGGGTAATATGGGGCAGATCGTGCTTTCAATATCATACTGGTAGTGGCAGCTGAACTGTGGTGTCCCAGAACATATAGCTGAAATACATGGGGCAAGAGAAAGGTGAAACAGGAGCTAAGAGATGTGACTATGGTCACAGAGTGGGTTGGTGGCAGAGCATACCCTCATCCACTACACTAAACAGACTCTTCCTTCAACATATTTGAATTTTCCACCCGTTAATATCTCATCTGTGATTGTATTGAGATGAATATGATGCATTTACAGGGCTTTATACAAGACTTAGAACTGAGATAAAAATAAAAGTTTCTTGATGCTCAGGATAGTGATTTGAGAGCAATCTGTCAAGGAGATCAGGCTGTGGCTGCAGTCAAAAGAATGGCTCAAGTAACACCTCCTGGACCAAAATCCGTCCAAAATCTGTCAGGTGAGACCGGAAAAAAGGAAGCCTGACCTCTTCCTCCTGCACATGAGGAGTGTGAGATAACATTCCCTGGCAAGCTGTCTGTTCTCTGGATCAGCAGATTAGTTGGAGTGATTACAAGAAAAGAAAGGATATTTTCCACTCAGTTATTTGCAAATTGCACCTAATGAATTATTGATCAGGTGAGTAGCCCTCTGCACATCTCTCTAGGAATCCGTCTTTTCCAAGTCACATTCACAGCCTCCCTGGCCCAGTAGGGCCAGTGGAGATGTTTCAGCCCTTACACTAATGGGAGTACTTGGTTGCTGAGGCCACTCTTGTTTTTCTATTTCTTTCTCAGTGCCTGTCTGCAAATTAAAGCTCATTAATTTAGGTGGAAAGTAACATAAATGGAGGGAAAAGCCAAACCTAGGCTTCTGTATAGAGTAAGTGTTACATCTGCTGCTCCAAACCAGAAAAAAACCGCCTAAAACATTGTCCCTATTGTTCAAGGGGGGAAAGGATAAACACAAGACTCAAACTTAGGAGGCCTAAGATCCTCTTTTGTCTCTGCCACTGAGATTCTGAACAGGTCAATGACTGCACTAGCCAGTGTAGCTAGCTGTCAGCAAAGAGAGTGTCAGCCTGCATAGGTTTAATCTCTGGCTCTCTTCACAGACATTGGTGACGGGACCAAAAGCCCCACCAGTCTAGAGTGCAACTCATCCAACAGAACATGGATATCTGCTCAAGGACAACTAAATCTTGCCCTAAAACTCACTAGGTACCTTTCCTACCTATCCATTAACTATGAAGGGAGCTGAGAAGTAGAAGCCTAGACTGTACAGACCTAAAGGTAGGCCAAGTGAATATGACCCCACAGATCTGTCTCTGTCCCAGTTCTTCAGTTGAAAATGATACCCAGTCTTTTATGTTCTTGTCGAGTTCATCTCTGTGGCTCCATGTAAATCATCAGGTCTTAATACAAGTCACACTATACATTATTTTGAATCCTTTTGTTTCAGAATTTTTTTGAGAAAGAATGTGAACTTTAAATACGGATGTTAGAATCTGGGCTCTGTATAAATATGTCTTTGATTCCACTGTACCAAACACAGTGAGGTCTCAGTATTCATGGCTGTCCCTCAGCTTGCACACTCAGACAACAACAGCTTGAGCTGTTCCATGCCAGACCTTTTACCAGCACAAGGCAGGATCATAGCACTGAAGTCAATGGCACTATTCTAAATTATACGGTTGGATACTTTCTTATAATCTACACAGCAAACATTTATGCTTCATGTAACTTCAGCTTTTTTTTCCAAGGGAAAATAATAACTTTTTATTTATTATTATTGTTTTTTTTGCATAGATGGCAAGACGGCTAGTCAGCCTCTTTCTCTCTCCTCCTCTCTGAGTACCAGCTGTTCTTCATGGGGGGATATATGAGCAGTTTTATACAGTTTTAATATCCACCAGAAATTACATCTCACTGCCTTTAGGGACTGAACCTTTAAAATTCAATTTCAAATAAATATAATTATAAAATACAGCAGGAAAAAAAAAAGGCAAGAGAGAGAAAGAGTATCAGAATTCAGTTCCTCACTATAAGAGCTTCAGGGCACAGCCAGTGGGGCTGTGTTGTTTGGTAACAGTAAGAAAAATGGCCTGGGGCTCTGAGATTAACATGTTGATGTTTTGGTCACTGCTTTCTATATGAAGCCAGAGATGGCAGAATCCCATGCTGCAAAGGCAGAAGGAGAGCAGGAGGTTTGCAGAGGAAGTTTTTGTGTCTTCCTCAAATCTATTATAGCTGGAGAAACACCAGGAGAGGAGAGAATGAAAACACAACAGGAAACAGAGCTGAAAGGAACAAAAGAGAATTGATGAAGTATCCCCTCAGGGTTCTTGCTCCAGAAAAGAGACCTATCTCCAAATGAAGTACTGTCTCAGAAAGCACAGCTGTAATTATGGCAGGAAAATAAACAACAACAGACCACAAGCACAGAAAAAAACCAACTATCACAAGGTCAAAAGCTTTGCAGTTTGCTAATTTTCCTCAAAAATGACACAGAAAGGATGATCTTCTTGACAAAGTGTAGTACTGGCGTAACTGTGGACAACTCCTGGAATACTGCACCCCAACAAAAGAAAGACATGGAGCTGTTGAAGCAAGTCCAGAGGAGGGCTACCAAGATGATCAGAGGGCTGGAATGCCTCTCCTTCTAGGACAGGCTGTTCAGCCTGGAAAAGAGAAGGCTCTGGGGAGACTTTATAGTGGCCTTCCAGTACCTGAAGGGGCCTGCAAGAAGGCTGGGGAGGGACTTTTCACAAGGGCCTGTAGTGACAGGATGAGGGGTAACAGGTAGAATCTAGAAGAGCGTAGGTTTAAACTAGACATCAGGAACTTCTTTATGCTGAGGGTGGTGAGGCACTGTCACAGGTTGCCCAGGGAAGTTGTGGATGCTCCATCCCTGAAAGCATTCAAGGCCAGGCTGGCTGGAGCCTTGAGCAACCTGATCTAGCAGAATGTTTCTCTGTCATGGCAGAGAGGTTGGAACTAGATGATCTTTGAGGTGCCTTCCAACCCAAATCATTCTATGATTTTATGATTCTATGATTCTATACTAGTCCTCAGAGATGCATTAAATCTTACCTGAACTTGCAGTGTTTCAAACAAGCTGAAGACTTCAAATTAACATAAGATGAAGCCAGTCCTTGCTTAAGAGTAGAGTAGGTCCCTTGCAGTAGGGTTTTGTGCCCTGTGCCTCAGGCTGCAGTACATCCAGGAAGCATAAACATACTAGGCGACTTATTTGAATGATGAGGATGGATTGGTTACAATTATGGCTCATCAGATTGGCTGGAAATAGAACTGGTTACATTGAATCTATGAGGAAATTCACGTTCATTCGGAAAATCCTTGTCTCAAATAAACACAAAGAAGTGACTTTGAGAGATGAGGAGCTACCTGCACTTTCCACACTGACAACAGATGCTCAAGGTGCTCAGCAACTTGCAAGACAACTTTTGCACGTAAGTGCCCCGTTACATGCCCAGCATTCTCCCCACGTAGTCCCTCTGCTTCACTTCCTGAGAGGAATGTGTTCTATTCAAAAGGCAACATGAATGCTTTAGAAAAGATGCATATAAGGAAAGGCATATGGCCACAGACTGTTTGGACCATGTGTAGGCCGCGCTCCAACAGCTTATTTCTGAGCTAAATCTAAGAGTGTATCTTCTCTGGAAATTGAGGTAAAGAACAGTTTATGGGAAGATATTTCCTTTTCCTTTAACTGACAATTCGCAGGTTGACCTACCTGTGAAAGACTGAGCAGCCCTGAGGATTTCTGAGACATCAAAAATCACATAAAAAGAGGGAGACAGGATTCATGGGCACAAGTGGAGTTACTTAGTCAGGACATAAATTGAAAAGGCTAAATACCTCATTGGGTGAGATATCTCACAAAGTTGCTCAGGGGCCCAGGTCTTGCCTGGAGCAGATTTTGTTATAAGAATTTGTTCTGGGACCCAGGTGTCCCAGGAAACCTTTCCCCTTTTGTTTAGCAAATTTGCCAGTCACTGTTGGGACTTTGTTGGAAATCCTTGGAAGTAGTTTTCCTCTGCATTCTTTCCACATCACGCTCCAATGACCAACTTTGCTCAGTCCAATCTGCCCAACTGCAGCAGGGCACAGTCAAAAATCAGTCAGCACTTAGGGAGCTCCTTCTCTTTTATCTCACCTTGTTCTCCGTCTGCTCCCTTCCCAGGCCTTGTCCTTTCTTACACAACTTGTGTATCATCAGATAACCAAGTAAATATAATTTCAAAGAGCTGCCCCCTTTTGCCATGCATCTGAATAAGCACCGGGTTTGCAGTTATTTGTTTAGCCACTGAGCTGAACAAATTAGATTAACACAACACATGCAGCAAGGGGAGGAGGACATGAGGAGGGGGGGCCCCATCTAACACAGAAGGGAAAGATGCTGGGGAAAAGCTGTTGTCATGGCAATTAACCCTGTCTTGGTAACAGTGTCCTTCGTTCCCCCAGAAATTCTGCCAGGTAATTCCCCTTTCCTCTCCTTCATGTGCATTGCAGAACTGGGGCAGAGCTGCACAGCATCAAAGCTGTGCTTCAGAGCTCAGGAGGCTGTGACAGTTACATTTGTGTGAGGGGAGGTGTGTGGGAGAAGCTTCCCTCTGCTAAATTCAGTGACACACTGTTAACAAGACAATACAACAGCCAGGGTTGGTTGCTGTTTTCTCTCCCTTTTTTTTTTTTTTTTTTTTTTACAGCCCAATGAGACCTTTCATTATATTTCAAACATGTTTCCTTTAAAGCTGTTGTGGAGATTCCCTCCTACTGCTTCCACTGCTCTTCCTCTTCTTTCACTGCAGCTGATAAGCATCTTACTCTATCAGGTCCTGGTTTATACACGAGGCACACAGCATGGGGCTGTGGCAAAACAGCTTGCTCTTCTCTCTTAGAGATGGGCATCTCACAAGCCAACAAGTCACACTCATCTCCAGTTTCAGGGAAATGTAGCATATTCTTCACACACAAAGTTGGAGAACAGGTCAATAACATTTCCAAGGCAAACTTTCTGTCAGTGTAAATTAGTATAGCTCATCTGAAGTCAAAGAACTTGCTGCCAAGAGGGACCAGATTAAATCATTGCAAATATTGGAAAAGCTGTTATCGATATTTTACAGATGGTACGTCAGAGTCAGAAAAGGGTGATTCACATGGAATCACTGTCTTGGGAGTAGCCAGAAGTCTCCTGCAAGAAAAACCATCAAGTCTTTCTAGTATGAAGCAGCAGTGGCCATCTTACAAAGAGTGCCCTGGAAAGCCCAGAGCTTGGTCCATTTTCCAAGAGGAAATTACCAAAACAGACCTTAGGGAAATCCCCCTGCAAAAACCGTCTTCAAACTACATACTACCAGTTACAAACCCACCCGAGATAAGAAAAGGACCAGCTGTACCAAGGTAACAAACAGATTTGTCAGAAGGTAACTCTGAGCCAGTTCTACAAATTTGTCTTGGAGCTGGTAATTTTTTCAGCTCTCTGTCCTTCTAACTGAAAGGTCTGGAAGCAGTGAACTCTCACTGTTGGAGGCACAGCACTGAATTGTGATTTGCTATTTCTGAAATAAATTCCTCTGTAAAGAGGGGAAATGTCCCCCCAGCACATGGGAACATCTCAGCAACTCCTCTTCCACCACAGAGTGGGAAAGTGCTTAGATAATTGGAAAGGGAATGAATCTAATTGCAAGAAAAGCTTTACTAGATTAATCCGTTTAACGTCACCTCTGATAATTCTTAAAACAATTCCATGTAGATAATCAGGATGTATTGATAATCCAAACTAATCAAGAGGTGTGGAGAGATGGAAAAGCTTTTTTCCTCAGTGTACTATTTTTACAAAAGACACTTATGAAAGAATCAAACAAGAATGTTCCTCATCCTTTTTGTGTGTGTGTGTGTTGAATGAAATCTGTCTCCAGAAAATTTTAGTGGGACAGAAAAGAATTCAAAGACCTTTCTTTATCTAATCATATTGGAACAGTCCTGATATTTTGCAAGACTTTCACAGATTTTTTAGTATTTTCCAGTGGTTTCAAACTGAAATAGGGACCTGCAGCCATAAGTCAATTAATCAGCTTATTGGCTTCAATAGTAAATAACGTTAACAGCAAGAATTCTCCGTTTCTCAGTGAAAACACGTAGTTAGTGGAGATGGTGACAGAAGGGTGACCTCAGAAAGAGATAAAACTTTTAAGATGTAGTCAAGTGGGAAGCATCTAATCTGCACCCATACAAGGCAGTAATGTCAGAATGTATTTGCTCTATGGTCAGTGAAATGACTGGTCTTGGAGAACATCATGAGATTTTGGACACTGTGACCAAGTTACAGTTCATGCCAGATTTAGGAGGGATGGTGAAAAAAGCATGGTGAAGGTAATAATTTCTCAGTGTTTTCCCTTGCTCTAGGCAATATTGTTTTAGCAGGGGTGTTGGACTAGATGGTATCTAGAGGTGTCTTCCAACTCTGATGATTCTATGATTCCCTGCTGTAGGTGCAAAGGAAAGTGTTAAATGAGATACCTGTAAACGCAAAGCAAAGTGTAACCAGTTTGTCTGCTGCTTGCAGACTGAATGGTCCTCAGAGGCACTGGTATTTAGTGGGGCTTCCAGCTCCCAAGTGGTACTGTAGAGGAAGGTTCTTGAACCACTAATTTTATATTAAAAAAAATGCTCTCTCCTCTCCCGAAAGACGTTGTATGGCTTTCAGCTTTTGCAAGAGAAGAGAGTTGACAATTAGAGAGGAGATGATATCTTCCTGCTTTTAATATTACCCATCTGAGCCCACTTCATCGATTCCTCAGAGCAGTGGGAAACAGTGCTCATGTGGACCTTCTGGTGATGGATTTTCTTATTTAAAAGTATTTCTGATGCAAAGTCTTCAGACTTTCAGGTTTTTTCCAATTAGTTTTTTCACTCATTTTCCACTATCCCATGTTGACATTCAAAGAAAACAGTTTCCATGCAGAAAAAAAACAGTTATCTTCTTTTCTTTGATAATAGCAGATAGCATGATCTTTAAAATGGGAAAGAAAAACCTGCTTAAGCTACTGCATTTCCCATTATGTAATTCCTCTTAAACAAATTGATCAGAAATTCCTGCAGTTTTCCATAACCCTGTAGGCTGTCATACTCTGCTGTACCATAGGAGAATAGAGGGAATGTAACTAATATTTAAAGGAGGCATCTGGAAAGTCAGATTCTCGGGTTTTGTGTCCATCACCAGCATGGCAACACCACTTCTGCCAAATTTCTTAGGATAAAACTTGCGAAAGTAGAGTGCTTAAACTCAGCCACCTCCACAGGTATTCTGAGGTCTCTGAAATCATCAAATGGAAGGCCTTTAGGTGCCTTGTGAGTGTCAAAACATGAATAAAGGCATTTATGCCATGTCTCTGATATCATCTCCATGGAGCTCCATCTTCCCCAGTTCTAAAAGCAGGCTAACAGTACATATACCCACCAAATGGTACTGCACAGAGCTGAGATGCTTGCAAGGGGCTTTGAAAGAAGTGTCAAGAGGTCTGAGAAGTCGGTCTCCCTCCATCCCTTTGCAGTCTCTGGGAGTAAAATTCACTCCTGCAAGGAGAGTGTCCAAAGCAAAGTTTTTACAGGCCTTAATTTCCACCGGATGCTCCTCAGCAAATGCTATTCCAGATGCCAAAGGCCAGCTGCGAACTCCACAGCAAGAGCTAAAATCAATTTGCAGCCAAAGTAAAAGGGCCTGGATATCTGTCCCTGGTTCCTTAGCTTTCCAGTAAAGCCATGAAATGAGCTGCTGCCTTTGGTTACATGGTTAATTTCAAAAATGAAAAGACCAGAAGCAATAACAGCATTGCTGGCTACATGGTGTGGAGCTCGAGAAAGAAGATGCCGGTAGCCCTTGCAATCCAAAGTGCCATATACGCTCTCAGAAACAATTTCCCTCCAGTTTTTGGAGAAAATAGAGTAAGGCTATTTCTGGGAAGAAATTCAATCTTTAAAACATATTCAGGCAAGTGAGGAAGGCTTTAGATAAACAATAGTGAATATCGCTGAGGGCCAAAGAGAGGGACCAGAGATTATAAAAACAATGTCAAAATTTAAGGAACTCAGAGAAGGGAAAAGAGAAGTAATTTAAAACTCTAGGAAAAAAAGGAAACCTTTTTTTTAATTTTTTTCCTGCAAGATGAAAGTAAAATAAATAATACTACACTTCAGCGTATCTGGAAGATGGGTGTTTTATTTCCCTCTCTCTCTCAGAATCAGAACAAAGCAAAAAAAGGAAACTGCACTTTCACAGTTGACTAAAACAGTCCAAATCCTCTAACTGTGCTAAATCCAGCAAGAGCAAAGCCTGATCGCTAGTGCCACATCTGCCATTTGACACAGGCTTCGCAGAGACCTTAAACACCAGGAGCCTGCTCTCCTGCTAAGTCAACTGTTACATTTCATGTTCGCTGTTCGTGCCAATCCTCTGTCATTTTAGGCTGAAGAAGTCTGGGCTTATATACTTTAAAGAGGAAGACTAAAGTTTGGGTGACATTTTGTTATGTGTGGATTTTTTAAAAATTTTTTCTTCGTTTTTGGGGAACAAGAGCTTTCTGAGCTATAGGATAAAGGCAAATAAAGAAGCAAAATGCCTGGGATCCAGAAGATATTACACTTATGCATCTACCATTCTTCCGGCGTCAGTTCAGCTTTGTGCCAAGCACCAGAAGCAGACCTGTATGTTGGGGACATTTCCTGTCAATTGAGTTATGAGCAGGACATGACAGATGGATTACACCAGTGATGAATTTCTATGTACCCACATTGCTGTTCAGGCAGGAACAGTAACACCCACCATGTTCCCCTGTCGTGTTTTATACCCTGAAAACTGAGTGCTGTCCAATGCCATAATATTTCTGTAAAAATAAAAAAAAATAAAATTAAAAATATGGGGGGTTTTCCCATGTGGTTTTCCAGAAGATATAGTCTCAGTACTACTTAACCATATTTCTCTTTCACAACTGTTCCTTGATATACCTGGAGACCTGAAATCCTACGTACCCACCATGGAGATAAGACAAAACACAAAATAGAGAAGCACCCAGATCTGACTCTGTGGACTTACTGCGTCCAGGCAAACCTCACTCATAAGTGTATTAACATCAAAATATGTCTGTGATGAAACATGCCGTCATTTTACAAACAAGAAACCAAACACAAAGGTGAAGGAGGACCCAATCTCCCAAATTGCAGATTTAGTACCTTAACTGCAAAACAATCTAACCGTCACTGAAGTTTTGGCACTTCCATAAATGAAGGCTATTGAAACTTGATTTAGAGTAATAAAACCCTGAATTAAATCAACTGTGGTTCAAACACATGGCGCAACACAGACAGAAGGTGACACAACTCTGTCCTGAATCAGTAGACAGAAATACAGATTCAGGAGAAGATATACACACAAAAGAAATATGTATCTCACCACTGCCTCAGTGAACCATGGTAAATCTGAGTATATAGTTATAGACTGCATGGATCCTCTGCTATGAATGTTTCTTGGACTGGAAGATGAAATAATGTAACTCTTTAAAGGCTAGACCAGTGAGGAGACAGCCCTTACACCCCAATATATTTAAAATGCTTATGTGTAACTCAAACTCTGATAGGAATTACACTCATATTTTTGGCTGAGGTTAATCTGATTCATAATAATTTGTGTCTCTTTCTTGCCTAGTAACTTTTTATAAAAGACACAGATATCTTAATAACACCTTGGTTTGTCTTTAGCTTCTCTTCTAACCAACATCACACCTAATATTTGTGGATGGAGATAACTAAGAGATTTTTTTCCTTCTGTTGCATGTGGAAATTGTTAGCTATCAAATACTTTACTGCCACAAGCTTCCTTACATTCTTAGTTCCTTCTGTAAAATTCACTACCTACAACTGTTTCTTACAGGAGGATGGCAACCATGTGGCTCATACTGAGTTCTCTCTCCTTTTCCCCGCTGCAAATGCATTGAGCCCAAAGTGGGCTCCACTGGCAACATCACAGAAAGAAAATTTATACATGCCTAGAAGAGCTTAAAATCCTACATACGAAAGATATTACTCCAATTCTTACCCCATTCATCCTTGGGATCATCAACCAATGTTTAGAAATGTGATCAGAAATGAAACTGAGACAGTTTTCCAACACTCCAGAAACTCAAGGGTACTAAAGAACTGGCAGAGATGGGCTGTGGTTTACTCTTGACATCTAAAGAGCTTCAGATAGTTACAACCATGCCATGTATTGACCATCTTTAGGAGGGTCAGTGACTTGCAGCCTAGAAAGCCAACCATGTTCTGGGCTCTGTGTGGCCAGCAGATCAAGGGAGGTGACTCTCCTTCTCTACTCCACTCTCACGAGACCCTACCTGGAGTTCTGCATCCAATTCTGGAGCCCACAGCACAAGAAAGGTCTGGACGTGCTGGAGCGTGTCCAGAGAAGGGCCACGAGGATGATCAGAGGGCTGGAGCACCTCTCCTGTGAAGACAGACTGAGAGAGCTGGGGTTGTTCAGTCTGCAGAAAAGAAGGCTCTGAGGAGACATTATTGTGGCTTTCCAGTATCTCAAGGGGGCTACAAGAAAGCTGGTGAGGGGCTTTTTTAGGATGTCAGATAGTGATAGGACTATGAGGAATGGATTAAAGCTGGAGATGGGTCGGTTCAGATTGGACATTGAGAAAAAGTTCTTCCCCATGAGGGTGGAGAGACCCTGGCACAGGTTGCCCAGAGAGGTGGTGGCAGCCCCATCCCTGGAAGTTTTTAAGGCCAGGCTGGATGGGGCTCTAAGCAGCCTGATCTAGTGGGATATATTCCTGCTCATGGCGGGGCAGTTGGAACTAAATGA
The DNA here is from genome assembly GCF_000703405.1 of Apaloderma vittatum. NCBI lineage: Eukaryota > Metazoa > Chordata > Aves > Trogoniformes > Trogonidae > Apaloderma > Apaloderma vittatum. Next base: position 93,946 of record NW_009723477.1, on the reverse strand, counting down.
TCTGTAAGGTCCCTTCCAACCTTGACAATTCTATGATTCTATGATTCTGTGATCCAGGTTGTAAGCATTGACACCTGGTCAGATACCTCGCCCATTTCCACCTGGTAACAAAGCTTTTCCATCCTTCCCCATGGAAACTGAATCTTCTCTAGAGCACTTCCCAGCTCATCCTAGATGTCTCAATAGAGTTTAATGTATTGGATTTTTGGCATGTTCTTTACAAACGACTACATTACAATTGTGAATCAAGAGATTGTCAAAACTATACACATATATTCAAAACAAACAGAAAAAAATACTCCTTTGGGGGATGATTTTTTTGCCATATTATGAAATTGTGAACAAAGAAAAAAAAATCTCATGCTGACAGTTCTGAAGTGTTTTGAAGGAAAACACAAGGGGCAGGGGAAATAAAATGTGCCCCTGCTCTCCTGCATTATTAGTTTCTAAAGCTTCTTCTCCTTACCTTTTTTTCTACTGGAGGAGTGGGAGAGGGGAGGAGAGAAAGGGGAGAAGAAGTATTATAAAGTGAGATTTTAACCCCATAAGGGTCTCTTTATACTGCTTGCACAGCAAACTGGCAGCAGCAATAAAAATAATTAAAGTCTTTGTTGAAATGACACACTATATTTTATATGTATTTTGAACATTTTCATTGAAAAATTGTATTTCAACAGAAGAAAAGCAAAAGACATCTCAAGAAGGTTCACAACACTTCCATCCCACACACGTTCCTTTTTTGAAGGAAAACCTAAACTGCTAAAGAGTTGCCTTGTGGTACCTTTTCAATCCCTCCTAGAAGTGATGGTGATGATATATTTTCAATTTTTCTTCACTCTCCCACTTTCTGCATAAGCCCTCCCATTCTGTTTCCCAACTGAGAGTAAAGGCATTGCCTTTGACAGAATGACTCTGGGTTGGGACCTGAATGTGATTCAATAAATTTTCAGGTGCTTTAAATTTGAGGACAACATCTCACCTTGACTAACATTCCTGAATTTTTTCAATCTTCCCTCCTCCCTTTCCTTTTAATACAGTTAATCTCCTCCTGGGTTTTGCTACAATAAACTCTCTAGATTAGTATTATTAATAAAACTGTACCATCCACCCCCTCATTCAATTAATCTATGCATCCTTTTTTGTGTGAAGGTGTCTGATGTCAACTTTCGTGATTTAGTGGCCATAAAAAATAAAAATAAAATAATAAAATCACCCAATAAGCTCCTAAAAAATAAGGGGTGGGGGGGAGGAGAGGGGAGGAGAAGGAAGCCCTGTGGTACAAAACTATAAAAGGTTAGATTAGACTTTAGCAGAAAAGTCTCTGTGATAATTACTGTTATCTGCTGATCCATAAACTCTTCACACAAACTGCAACAGTAAACCAAAAAACTGACACTTTAATAGCAATGTGCTTTGTAGCGCGGGGACATCTCTCCTCCTCCTTCCCACGTCTCTGTGCCTCCGAATGCTTCATTTCCTTGCAGCCCTCTGACAGGCGGAGCTGACAACCCGGATTCCTCACAAGCAGTGAGCAGTTAGAGGTCGGCACTAATTATTGCTAAACTTTTGCAGACTCACAGCGTGATCTAGTTGGGAAAGGAGGAGGAGGAGGAGGATGAGGTGAGACAGACCATCACTCTGGTAGTTTGGGATTTATTTATTTTTATTTAGAAAGGGAGAAGGAAATAAGAGGATGCCAGGAAAAGACCTGAGCCTGTCCAAAGTGCAAATCCCATCAAGAGGCCACCATTCCCTGCTGACCATCAGCTGGCACCAACTCAAGCTGGCCTCCATCACCACCTGTGTGCCCACCACCAACATCTGTGGCACCGCTCTTTCATGGTTCACAGTAGGAAGGGACCTGGCTGCCACGCAGATGGAAAGGGAGAGATCCAGAAGCATCAGGAAATCTTTCTGGACTTGGCTTTTGTGACACCAAATAAAGAACAGATTTATCAATGCCAACTTAAGGATGCAGCTCTGGACAGGGAGATTGAATGCTCTGCTTCTCATGTTTGAAAATTGGTTTATGAGTGGCAACTTTGTGCGGTTCCTGTAGCTTCACACAATGTTAGCTCCTTGCAGGTACCAAGGGGGAGATTGGATAAAATCAGGGAAAAATATAGCTAAAGAAGCACAAACTTTAAAATGGGATTTGAGTCAGAGAACTGCCCTATACTTAGCCATGCAGAAGTTACTCTGAAGTTAATGATTCTATAAAACAATTAGGAGGAAATTGCAAATTTGAATTATAATTAAAGACTCTAGGCCAAAACATCAGCTAGCATAAATCACTAAGGGCAAAAGACATCCACTTCCTCCCACTGGCTGCTGCTCTGTCTCATTTTTCACCCTGTTAGAATTTAACAGGAAACTATCAGCCATCGTTAAATATTTTGAGCCACACAGTAAAATTCAAGAGAGATTCACACCTAGTCTCCCTATAAGAATAGTGAAAACTCACCCTGAAAAGATCTTACTTTCTATTTTATGGCTCATTTTCTACAGAACACTTAAAATTTGATAATATCCTGCTCAGTTCAAAGGGAATCTATTCTGAACAAGTTCTGCAACACTTTTATTTAAAATACCATTATATGACTCAAACAAAACAATCAATAAATTTCTAAGCCAATAACAACTGGGACAAAAACAACTCAACAACTTGGAACAGAAGATAAGCATTAGATTTGTCTAACAAAATTAATTAACAAGAATTACAGAAGATATTTCACCATTTCTGTGAGATTCAGAGACTCTAGGAATACAAGGAGACACTGAGATTTTTAGTCTGGCCCCATATACTAAACATTCTCATAAAATCTCACACAATAGTTTCTACGTCAGGTCCCTGTATTTGTCTAGGATATTGCACATCTTAAAAAACAATCTAATTTTCATGTGAAGATCCCCTACTGATGGAAGATCCATCATGTTCTCAGTTACACTCCCCAGCAGCACCTCTTTTTGCATATTCTTTCAAATCTTTTTGTTTAATCACAACCTGCAACTCCAGAATCCTGTTATATAAACTGAATGTGCACCTACATCTATTTTTTTCATGTCGTAGCAATACTCAGGCAAACACATATGCTCAGAATTTGAAGAAACAGGTGCCCAGAAAGAAATTCCTCAGATCAGAACGCACAGTCCTCATTCTTCCAGGAAACCATTATCCTGATCAGCAGGCTTTCTGTGAAATTTCTGCATAAAAAACATATTCATATATTACTAGTCTGAGGGAGAGTCTCAGTAAACTGAAAGGGAGAAAACATTTGAAGTAGACGAAAGATTTTTATTTATTTTTTAACTACACTAGATAATTACCCTGTGCAACAAATTGCCACAAAAGCTAAGGCCTTACTGTAATTCCAAATAGGATTAGATATTTATGTGCATAATGAGAACATCCACAGTTGCACTGTCTCAAATAAGAAATGCTAGCAAAATAACCCTCATGCTTCTAGGCATAAGTCAACCACATAGGAACAAAGCTGAGAGGAAATCAGGTTTATCTGGTACTTATGGCTTATGTGTATTTTAGCACTTGCTCTGTAACACCCAAACTGAGTGTTATATGGAGGCAGAAACATATTGTTGGTTCAGTCGAGCAATTCTAGCAAGATTCAACTATTTAAGTGTAATTTTAAAGACGCTGGTGAACACACAAGGTACCCAATTCACTTGGATTTATCTTTTTTTGCTTACGTAGCTATCTTGTCTATAACGGATATACATGCTGTCTACAGATATAGGACAGGGAACTTGGATGTACACACATCTGTAGGATTAAACTGAGTATGATCTTAGAAAAATTTTTAGGATGTATCAAAACATCTATAGTTATCTATTTATGAGATCAAAATGTTATCATATAGTTAATAAGTTTTCGTAGAGTTCTTTCTGTAAAATTCTGGTGATTTCGTTCCTACTGAGTTTTGTAGGGCTGAGTCATAAGAAACAGATATGTCAAGTGTACTGTTGAATTTATCTTACTATGCCTGTGATAGGCAAAGTAGAATCATAGAATCAAAGAATTATTTGATTTGGAAGGGACCTCAAAGATCATCTAGTTCCAACCCCCCAGCCATGGCAGGGACATCTCCCTCTAGATCAGGTTGCTCAAAGCTCCATCCAGCCTGGCCTTGAACACTTCCAGGATGGAGCATCCACAGCTTCCCTGGGCAACCTGTGCCAGTGCCTCATCACCTTTAGGGTAAAGAACTTCTTCCTTATACCTAGTCTAAACTCTATGCTCTTCCAGCTTCCATCCATTACCCCTCATCCTATCACTACAGGCCCCTGTGAGAAGTTCCTTCCCAGTATTTTTGCAAGCCTCTTCAGGTACTGGAAGGCTGCTATAAGATCTTCCTGGAGCCTTCTCTTCTCCAAGCTGAACAAGCCTAACTCTCTCAGCCTCTCCTCGTAGGAGAGGCATTCCAGCCCTCTGACCATCTTGATAGCCCTCCTCTGGACTTGTTCCAACAGCTCCATGTCTTTCTTGAGTTGGGGGTTCCATCTCTGGAACCCTCAAAGTATAAGCAGAATCATCAACAGACAATAATTCAATTAAAAGATTATTCTAAAAAAATAATCAATGCATGGAATTGAAGGCTGCAATATGCTGACAAACATCTAACAACTTGCACTGGGCATCCTTGCTGATTCAATTACCTTTTCTGCTTTGAGAACCATCCATTAGACTTATGAGTCCAATTCTGATTCTGTCAACAAGAAATCCATTATAATCAAGCAAGATTTATGCTCTAAAACAGTGAGATCTTACATAAACATAGATTACAAGACTACTGAAAAACACATGGTCTTTGTACAGGACAACAGACCATGTCTACCACATTGTCCTCCTAAGACTTGCTCTCTGCTATGTTGCTTTCAAGAACTCAGGCAGAAGACTCCTCAGCAATGTCTTTTCTATCCATACTGATCTTCATACTAGCCTTTGGCATATATTCCTGTCTTTTCTGCTTGGGTTTTCTAAAAATGACTTGCTTTTTCGTCATGGATTTAACATCCTGGGTACATGGCTTCCCTGAGCTCAGTGCACATCATAGATAAGCGAACCATAGGAGACAAAGTGAGAGAAAGAAACACAGAGTAGTTTGCCATTTGACCAGTTCACTGTTGAGCAGTCCCCAAGACTGCATTTAAAAACTCTTGTTATCAGTATACGACTTATTTCTAACTTGTAAGCCTAGGATAAAACTGCCCTTTAAAATCATCCTTCCTTGCCTAGCTGGTACCCTGTGATGCACACAAACACTGAACACAACAGCCAAATCTATCTCTGCCCTCTCTATGAGCTTTCCATCACAGTAGTTTCATTAGTCCAGACTGAGACGTACACTACAGCACCCAGCAACCAGCAGGTCCTGCTCAGAGATGAAGGAAAACAAAATCAGAGGAGGGAGAAGTAAGGGGTTAAAAATATCTCAGAACCTCAGCCTCTCTCCCAGGCAACCTTCAATCCCATTTATTTATTTATTAATTAAAATAATTTAAGCCACGGAAACAATCTCTGGAGACATGGAGTCTCATTTAGACCAGAGGGGTTTTTTTTATTATTTATTTTGGTTTGTGGTTTTTTTTTCCTCTCTGCCTGCCTGGAGTATCCCGGAATGATCTCTGCACCCCTCCTGAGGGAAGACATCGCACTAGCAAAGCCAGAGGCGATTTTCAGGCTCCTGTTAGGCCATGAAAGACTCACAACAGAGAGACTGGTTTTTTTTTTTCCAACACTTCTGTCTGACTACAGCCTATGAAATAAGTCTTGAAGTAGTTCTGGCTATGCTGAAGTCAATGGCAAAATAGCTACAACTTCCCTGAAAACAAAATTATAGTCAGGACTCCTCAGCTTCGAAGATGGCCTGAGAAGCAAGAGATAAACTCTATCCACCTTCTGCTGCCCCTTGAAAAGTAATCCTGGGGCATAACAGCATTAGATTATTGGAACTAGGTCTTGTTTGAGAAATAAAATAGAAAATATAACACCCAGGTTCAAAATATAGCATGACTTCTGAGATAGAGTTGGCCCAGCAGCCACAGATGGCAGAAATGAAGACGTCCACAAAAAAACAAAGACCCAAGAAGTAGTACAGTAATGTACAGTAAATGGCTTCATGCATTTAGTTTGCAGTTTCCTAATTCAAAGCTATGACCGTTCTCTGTGCCAGCCAACCGGTCAGGACAACAGCTCTTCATTTGGATGTCACAGTCAGCAGCTCCAAAACTGCATCTAGGTCTACCTCAAGTTACCAGCAAGTCTCATACTTTGAGGTTTGGAAAGGCTGAGGGAAGAGATTGTTTTCCGTGCAAAAGGTCCTGAACTGGGAGAGGGTGCAGCAGAAAAGGAGGGAAAACAGGTGCTGAATTCACTCCTGATGTGTTTGTATGGGGAATCTAAGGCACAGAAATACGGGCAGGTATTTGCCTGATATCACTGAGAGGAAAGAAACACTACTAGGAACCTAACACCTCTCTCCAACACCTTGTTCATTGCCTGGAGTCTAAACTCTCTCCTGCCTTCAACAAGGGCACATATTTATTATTTCCTAGAAGCTCTTTTTTTTTTTTCTGATTTAGCTCCATTCATCTATGCTGAATCCTTTTCCAGCCACAGAGATCATTGCACACCTCTGACAAAAAGCTCTAGAACATCGAAGTGCTCTATAAAGTCCTCCCTCTGTCTCCATCTCTTTCTTGTTTTTTCCTTTCTCTTTCTTTTTTTTCTTCCCCTCCATGGCTCCTCACATTATTCATCATAATCATAAAACATTCATTTGTGCTTCTGACCAATTGGAAGATCCTCATGGGAGGCCATAAAGGGAGGGTGTCAGAGTTATAATGAATGTAAATGCCAGGTGTTTAAGCTGGATAATGTGCAATTTGCAACTCAAGCAATCTGCACAATAAGCAAACCTAACGTTATGGTACCTGATAGGGGCACGATGGCCATTCAGAGAGAATGAAACATTTTACGACCTCTATGTTGCCCTGATCTCATGATCTAATAATAGTCCAGACAAAATTAGTTCCTGCTATAATGTCTTCGAATGTTTGGGGGGAGGCGGATGGAGAGGAGGGATTGCAAGGAGTTGGAGACGGGGATGAAAATTATATCAGGTGGCTGAGCTGAAGTTTCAGAGGATCAAAGGGAATTGTGAGCTGGATGTGCTATTTAAGACAATAACCTTCTGCTGAAAGTGAGGAGGTCAAAGATTGGTCTTTCGTAACTATCTCACACACACATATATAAGCACACACAGCGCTGCGCCCTAGGATTTGGCCACTGATGAAATCAAATTCGGTTGATCCTTGTGAGATGGCCGATCTTCTGGCAGTGCGAGGCTGGACAGCCTGATTCCCCAAAGTCTAATAGAGCATCATCACTCAGAAATCAGCTAATCTCAGGCTGGAAATAACTGCAAAGAGGAGATATTCCCATCTTACTCCCCTGATCTCAAAAGCAAGTTTCATTTTCTTTCTCTCCTGTAAGAGAGAGACAGTGAGGGAAGGGAAAAGGTAGTCTCCATCCACTACTCTCACCCCATTGAAGGAAAAACAGTGCTGGTGGAAGGGACACCCCAAGGAAAGCCTCTCCCTTTCCCTCTGCAGCCTGTACAACGCTCTTTAAAATACTGTTCAAATTTCAAGGAACCTTGAAAAGAAAGAGAAATTAAAAAAATATCTTTCAGAGTGTTAAAAACCTCAGAACGTACAGTTCCCTTTGGGGAATTTGGTCAGGCTTGTTGCTCTAACCCATATGATACAAACACTTTCCTGTCATGGTACAACAGCTCCAGAGAGTTCACCGCACCTCCATGGAGGAGGAAGGAAGTGCAGCGACTAACTTGCGGGCCAGGGAAAGCTGCTGATACTGCAGTCCTGGTTGAACTCCACCAAAAAATGTTGCTTAACTTTCCCTGTCTTCTCATCTTGGCCTTTCTTTACCCATCTCAGTCCTGATATTGCTTCTCTGGGTGAGCCTCAGGATGCATGCACATCCTCCTCAACCCTGGTCCTCAGTTGCAACCGCTTTACTCCATATAACCACAGCAGCCTTAGAATTGCTGCCTGGCCTTTGGACATCGCAGCTTGTGTCCATCCTGTACTGGAAAGGCCATCAAAAGCCTATCAGAAATGGCAACACATATTATTTTTTTCTTGAAAGTAATGTCACAGCTCAGTGTGATCAGTGTCCAGCAAGCTGGCTTTACTCTGAGGGTCCACATCCATTTCATCTCATCTCAGAATGTTGTTGGGTTTTTTAAAATGTATTTGTTTGAAAGCAGTTTTGGTTTTGTTTCTTCTCTACTCAACAATAGATTTTTCCTCTGCGTATGTTCTGTAAAAACACATGCACATGTGGTAGACAGATAGATATCCCACCTGTCTGACAAAACTAGATATCTGGATTTTATTCAGATGTTGCACAGCTGTCTTGACTACTGTAAGCATTGAAGGGAAGTGACCGTTTTGCTCTCATGAGCTTCTTTTTGTTTTTTTCAGAAGTAACTTACTTTCAGGACATTTCTGTTGGACTAATCTAATTTTAAAGTTACAAGTTTTTTTCACCAACCCTCATTAGCATTTTTAGAGTTTTAGGAGAGAAACTATGATAATTTAGCCACAAACGCTCCCTGAGAAGTTCCCATCAGAAATTTCATGCATACCTGAATACAATAATTGCCAAACAAGTTGCGATCAAATTTGGCCTTTTTTTTTTTTCCTGAACCTCTGTGAAATCAAAGGAACAAGCCAAATGCAAAGAAGCATCTGCCATGGGTCTGATGTGCTTACCAACATCATACTGCATTTTATACCCAAGGCCTTTCAGACTTCCCTCAAACATTTTTTCTTGCTGCATTATGCTAGGTTGTGGACCAAGGCTCGTTTCCTTGAAATTTTCTTGTCATTCCAAAGTCTATAAATATAAATCTGGACAGTATTTCCTAGACTATATATCAAGGTCTACAGCTTTGCACACCTTTCTTCCCACCTCAGATTCCCACAGGTCTTTCCACCGGTATTTAACCACCCTGGAGCTATACATCTCTTGAAATATTGAGAAGTCAGCTGCATGCCACTTCTACTTCAGCAGTCAAAGACTGAAGATGAGTCTTTAGCCATTTCATGGTCAAAAAGTGACCCATGGTGAGGTCTGATTTCACCCGAACCTCAGGCTTCCCTAATGCTCAGCCCTTTACCAGCTGAAACCTCTGAGTGGAAATGTTGGTCTGCTAAAGGGTAGGGAGGCTCTGCAGAGAGAGATAGATAAACTAGATCGATGGGCCAAGACTAGTTATATGAGTTTAAATAAAGCCAAATGTCGGGTTTTGCACTTCGGCCAAAAAAACCCACCCTGGCAATGCTAGAGGCTTGGGAGGGGTGACTGAAAAGCTGCTCAGCAGAGAAGGACCCAGGGTTATTTATTGATAGCGGCTTAATATGAGCCAGCCATGTGCCCAGGTGGCCAAGGTCAACGGCATCCTGGCCTGTATTAGGAATCATGTGGACAGCGGGACCAGTGCAGTGATTGTCCCCCTGCACTCGGCCCTGTTGAGGCCACATCTCAAGTGCTGTGCTCAGTTTTGGGGCCCTCACTACAAGAAGGACACAGAGGCACTAGAGCAGGTCTGGATAAGGGCAACAAAGCTGGTGAGGAGTCTAGAGCGCAGGTCTTAAGACGACTGGCTAAAGAAAATGGTGTTTAGGCTGAAGAAGTGGAGGTTGAGGAGAGACCTTATTGCTCTCTACTATTGCCTTAAATGAGGTTGCAGAGAAGTAGGGATTGGTCTGTTCAACTAAGTAACAAGTGATAGGACAAGAGGAAATGGCCTCAAGTTGTGCCAAGGAAACTTTAGATTGGATATCAGGAAGAATTGTTTTACTGAAAAGGTTATCAGCCTTTGGAACAGGTTGCCCAGGACGGTGGTGAAATCCCCTTCCGTGTTTGCATTTAGTAGTCATCTAGATATACTGCTTAGATATATGGTTTAGTCAAGGACTTGTCAGTGCTAGGTTAATGATTGGACTCAATAATCCTGAAGATCTTTTCCAGTCTGGGCAATTCTATGATTCTGTGATTCTCTGTCTCAAAAACTTCTCAGAGCCAGATCTAGTCTCAATGAACTCATTAACTTCAGGTGAGCTACAGACAATAACATATACTTGCACCCAGGCATCTCTCTATAGTTCTAAGACAAAATATCCAGGAAAGGGTGGAATTGTCAAAATCTGAAAGAAACGTCCATTCTGTGCAAGACAGCATACAGACCATACTGGAGTTAGTTCTTGTCCTTCCTCAAGCTCCATCACAGCCCTTGATGGCAGAATCTCCTTCCAGGATCAGTATCAGTTATCTAACATTTGCTGTCAAAGGAATTTAGACACTGAATAGCAGAACCTGGCAAAACTCAACAATTCCTTTCTTGTTGACCTGTGTTGCAACAAGATACCCCTAAGTGGCTGACATTTTACCAGAAACAGGAATGAACAGTAGCTTGCATGATTTTCTGTTATAGTTTCCTGGTTTGGCTTTTTAACTGCATGCATGTGGGGAAAAATATATCAGATCTTGGCAGGAAAAAAAATGCCCCTTCAGAACCTAAATTCTGCAGATTTTATTTTCTGGAGCAGATGATGGTCTTTGTTTATAAGGAAAATTAGGCCAAATCCAACATTTTCACAGATGGAGGAGTCTGAATTATTTATCAGAGGTTCATAATTTTTCTCTTCATCTTTTTTTCTCTCTTCCTCCTCCTAACTAGCAAATTATCGAGTCCAAAAAGGCTGATATTTATTTCAAGACTGGGATCAACTCCACACTAGCAAAGCTAAAACAATTTATCTCTATTTT
>NW_009723477.1:72761-83039 GCF_000703405.1 Apaloderma vittatum | reverse complement strand
TTTCCCTCTTCTCTTGGAGATATTCCACTTGTATAAATAATTAAACATTCATTGGGCCAAGAAAGGAGGAGGAGGAGGAGAGAGAGATTGACTTTTTGGTGTTGCAGTTGAAATGTACACAGAAAAAAGTTTCATAGAATGGCAAACAAACAAAATGGCATGATTTAGCTAGCTCCAGCTGTTTCAGCTGAGGACACAAGGAACAGTGAAGTAGAGACTGATGAGATAATATGTTCCCATGGAAACTTTCCTCCTAATGCCTAATCATTAAAAGGTTGGTTTAAGCCATGCATTTGGAAGCTTTGCACTACTCTTTCTTAAAATGTTCCCTTTTATATTTACTAGTTTCTCCACGCATTTTTCATCCTTTTTTATGTTTAAAGCCTACAAAAATTATTCTCATCGACTGTACTCATATGGCAACGAGTTCCACTGGCTCAGAGTCTGGAGAGGTACAAATATCCCTGCAGTGAGAAAAGGGGACATGCTTATGCTAGGTCCCAAATGAATAATAAACATTTAGTAATTTTCTTCTAACCTGGACCCTGTCTCAAAGTGTCAGAAGTTCCAGAATACATCTGGAAGTTTGAAAAAGATGTAACAGTAGAAGGAATAAAAGAAAGAAAAAAAACAACTAAATGCTCTTATGAATTGAGGCTAGTGTGAAGTAAAAAGTACTTTGCACTGAAACCTTACACTGACATGGAGATCTAGGTTAGATATATTCCAATTACTCATGAGGAACACTAATCAAAACTCCACAGAAGAATCCAGTCCTCTTGATCTAACATCTTGATCTATCCATATCGTACCAGTCTGGAGGTTCTCGAAACTTCTTGGATCCACATCTATGTATCTAACTCTTCTCTACCAAAAAGAAACCAACCAACAACTTCCCCTCCCCCAACATATCAAGACTGGATTACATTAAAAAAGATCAATTTCAGAAAGAAGCAGAATCATACAGAGTTATCTAAAAAAACCCGGAACTTACTGCATGTGAAATACCTTATTTAACTCTACAGCTCACTGTGTGATGGAAATGCATTATATATCTGAAAGACAACAGTTTGAGAAAATTGTCATATTTCAGTGGGTAATGACTCTTTGGCACTTGAAAAGAAATGCAAGACTTTCAGCAGGTTGAAGATAGACCCCTTATCTGTACCACAAGAGGGTGACACGATAGTCCTCACGCATACACGGAAGACCAGGCTTTGACAACACCTCCTCTAAAACACTCGTAAATTATTTTTAGCACAAAGCACCAGTACTAAAGGGACAGTTGTGAGAGATTATTACTTGAAGTTTAGCAAAGACTTGGCACAACAACCAGGAAAAAAAAAAATATCAGCTGCTCGAAATCCTGCAGATGCACTCCTGTCAAAGCAGCTGAAACTAAATTGGTTTTCTCTTTGACGGCCATTAAACCTGGGTTATGCTCCACTGATCAGTTGATCTAACGGAGAGGTCAATTTTCATGAAATGTGGTGGATAGGAGAGCTAAGGACATGGGTCATTTTTCATTCAAGTATCTGGCTTTGGCTTTAAAAGAAGTTGTCTTGCAAGAAGAGTGAGATAAATAAAGAAAAGTTTAATGAATGTTTTTTTACTTCAACTCTATCACACTGTTATATTTTGCTTAATCTCAAGGAAATAACCTCAGAAGAAACCTGGGTGATGCCTGGACTAATCACAATCACAGTAAAAAATAATATGCTTGCTAGTAATTTATCAAACATCCCACTTCCCCTCCAGAAAGTTTTTTCTCATGCTCATCTCCTTGCCAAGCTCTGTTTGCTTCCCTGAAGAACATGGAAGTGATGGCTTGCTTGAGGATGGGGGAAGCAGGCATCCCTGCAGCAGCAGGCTTTGCTTCCCAACTCAGAAAAATTTCAAAGGAAGAGATACAGGCAAAGCACCTGTTAAGTGAGAATTGTGTGCACTGGGAGAGTAAGCCAGTCTTAGAAATCACAACTGTGACTGCAGCAAAGGGGAGAGGAATGCTTCCTAGGGATACGTGGCAAGAGATCTTTTCCACCTAGATAATTGTGAGTTCTGCCACCCAGAGATTAAGTACAGACTTTGCACACTGCCTAACTGACTATATCTATAAAACTAAAACTTTATGAGATTTATTCTTTGAATGAAATGTCAGTGATAAACTAGGATAAAACTCAGTATGTAGCTAAAAGGCTCTTATTACATACCATTTAACTGTCACCACTCAGTAATTGCAATTACAAATTACCGTAGCTTTATAGTCACCAATCTGAGATTAAATACTCGGGAAAAGTACTGAATAGACACCCCAAAGTAAATGATCTCTGCCCTAGTTTGCTAATAATTTAGGCATTGAAATGCCTGGATAAAACAGACTGATGGGTTGAGCTGGGTAGACTGGTACAATGAAAGAAAAGGAATTTGCTAGGCAATTCCAAATCACAGATTGTCACTTAATCATCAGAGGACACGGGAAATACCTCAAAGAGATGGACCATGCATGCAGAAAAGACCTGATGCTGTACGTTATGGACTCTATTTGACGAACTCTGAAACAAAGAACAAACTCAGCCAACAGACTTTTTCTCCATATGTATAGCTTAAACAAGAAACATAATTTTCAAGACAAATACAGTGTTTTGAAAGAAACACAGGGGCAAAGGACCACTCTGGACACACCAATTTCTTGAAACCAATTTAACTTGCTCTCTCAAATGCTCGCATGGGGCAGCACATGGATTACAAAGGCAGAAACAAAAGCATGGCTATCAAAACACTGCCCTGTTCACTCTGCTGAGAAGAAGATGATAAGGAAAATTAGCTAGAGGTGACATAATAACCCAAATGGTTTGGGCACTCTTGGAAACAGTTTTGGTACAGCAATGAGGAGATAAGAAAACTAGAAATGACAAGAACAGCATGGAGGGTAAAAGTATGCTTAAGGAGGAATTTATGAGATGAATAAGATAGCAGCTTTGGAAAAGGTGATACCAAAATAATCCTACTTGTAGAGCTGAGGTGTCAATCTGGCGCAGCATTTGTGGTGTGCAAGGGACACTCCTGCTCCTGCCTACAGCTCAGGCAGCACACAGACCTAGGAGCCATCATCACCGGTCCTGTGCAGCTCTGCTTTCCAATAAAGTGTGAAATCGGCGTTTGGGTTTGAAAACCCTGTTCTAAAGCACCTGAAATTCGTATCTGCAATTTTAATTGACTGAGAGACCCTTAAAAGGAGGGAGCTAAGCACAGCCTGCAGGTACACAATGCCTGACAGCCAGCGTTAACAAGGACATACGTAGCTTGCCTGAAGAAACAAACAAGCACAGAATTGATAACTACTTCATGAATGAGATGTAACATGTTGTTTTAAAAAGATGCTGTCAGAAGAAAGATACAAACAAAATAACACATGTTATTGAAGGGCAGCTGCTATTATCTGGGCTATTAGTAAATGGAAAAAACTATTAAAGCAGAAACAGTGTTAGAAAGCTAATTCACTTTTCAGCATTAATGCTATTTACTGCTTCACTCTTCTCTTAAGTTGGAACCGAGAAAACAGAGTAATCAATTTTCTATCCTAGCCCTAGCACAATTTCTTAACAGTGTCTGAAACTGTGGTTTTGGACTGCATACTCAGAGCTTACAAACCAGACAGACAAGATCTTAACAGAGAAAAGAGGTTGCAACGAATGGGGGAGGTTTAAAAGAAGGTTGACAACAACATCAGACTGTTAAGTCCATAATTTCTGGGGATAATTTAAACTTTCCTATAATTTATAGGTAGGTTGCTTCATTGGTTTGGGGTTTTTTTAATTTTTATTATTGTTTTCCAGTTCCATTTAGAGTATCTAAAAAAGATCAGGACTCTGGTGTGTTCAATACTGTTCCCAGAAGTAAACATTCCTTCCAATTCACTAGCATAGAGCTAGACGAGATAGCTAATGATTTTGTAAAAGCAAATATCACCCCTTTCCTTGATTTTTCCTTTTCATATAGTTCTTATGTCCCACTCAGTGCTCCTAAAGCAGCTCTGTAGCACAGATCAAACTCAGCTCCTGAATCCTACTACTTTAGATAATATCTCATTGCTCATGCTCTCAGTCAAATGTAACATCTGTGGACCATTTGAATGTAGGGAATTATCCATTTGAATGTAGGGAATTATACAAAGGAAATGAAAGACCAAGGAGTAACATGGCATTTGGGGCTCTAAAGGTCAAAACCATGAATTAAAATAAGGATTTAGAATTTTACTGACTTTTTATTTTAAAGTTTGGAAATACTTCTGCTGAACTTAAGTTTGTGTAAAATCATGAGCATTTGAAGTACAGCATAAGCACTTTAAATGCAAGCCAAAGGAAAGCAATATACCCTTAGAACTATTTCCATTTAAACTGCTTAGCCACACACTTGCAGTCATGAAACAATTCCGCCGAGGTCCTCCTGCACGCAGGAAATTCTTCCTGGGTCACTGACCATCATTTAAAGGGCACATCTCAGCCCAGTGTCCAGCGTGAATTTTTCAAATTAGCCGTCAGCTGCTGCCTCTGCAGAACACAGGATTGTGCTCAAAAACCCTGAGCTTTTCAAGAAAGGCCTTTATACCCATTTAACAATCAAAAAAGAGTACAGGAATATATACTCACTATATTCCAAATGCTGTGCAACCACATACACAAACCCCATAAAAGTGAGACATCAGCTCCCTCAAAGGTGTTCTGTAGACTCACATGCCTTTTCCAGAGGTGTGCTGTGATTCAGCCTGAGTGATGGGGGCCTGGCGCAGGAATCACTGTAATCCTGTGGCCTCTATTATACCCAGAAGGTCAGGAGAAATGATGCCTTCTGTCCTCAAAAGCCTCTGAGTCCTTAATATTGAGGTAGCCATGAGAGAGCCTTTTGTGATGTTTGGTTCAGATAAACATCCTAACAGCATGATAGTGTTGGCTTAACCCCAAAGCTATGTCAGCTGTTTTTACTGTCCAGAGACTTTTGTGTACCAGGGATGTGAAAGTCCTGCCAACATCAGAGGCATCGACTACAGAGTCCGTCTCACCATCCCTCCTTGAAACTCACCTTTGCAGTGACACTTCCAAACCACTCAACACCCATGAGGCAGCTGGTGTGCTTTCATTGCAACTTCCCAACCAAATCATAATGCGCTTTATATTACCTTTTTCTCCCCTCCATCTGTTTGCTGTGGCCTCTCTCAGGTGATAGGATGTCCGAGCACTTTGGGTCAAGGACCATCCTTATATTTTGCATGTGGTAAGCACTAAGTACTCCAGGTCTTTTACCTTCAAATAGGACCTCCCTTTTCCATAGCAATGCACACTATAATAAATCATCAACAGTCCACAGGGCTGGTCCAACCGTGGAGTAAGACTGAAACAGCCCATGTCAACCTCAAACCCCTTCAGTCCTCACCTGTTGCTCATAGCACAGCAGAGATGTTGCAGTGACACGGGAGCAGGTCACAGGCAGCCCCCAACCAGAAGCATGACACACCTTACAGGCACAGGTAGAACACCAAACCTCCTCCTGCCCTTGTCCTTGGTCCCTTTGCTTGCTGCTTCCATCAACTCAGCATGGGTGGTACTGGAATATTTGGGTCTGTGCCAGCAGCGACTGGAAAAATCCATCAAGTTACTACCGTGGATTTAAAAATAATTATATATGTATTTCCCCCTTCTAAAAAGCTCCCCAAGTTTCTGCGGGTGTTCCATGTGGAGACTATTACTGTTAAACTCAAGGCATGTTTGTGGTTTTCATGTGTGGGCTGAGATGGGTTGAAATGGGATCTAATTTGACTCTTTGGGAAGTCCTGTCCACTTAATTCTGTACAGACCCCAAGACTTGGCCTTGAATATCTGTGCACACAGAGGCCCACATTTAGGAAAAGGTGGTAAACACATGAATAAATCCTTCCGGATTCAGGGCAACATTTATGGACAGCCTTAGTTATAAGTACAGCAAGTATCTCAGTGTTGAACACAATAGGGTTGAATTCCCAAACTAGTGCTGCAGTTACAGGCAGGACTATGCTGTCCATGTAATTTTGATTTTCTTTTTTCTCCTACATCCTTCCTTCTACTGTCATTTTGTGTACAAAGAAAGGCTTGCAAAGCAACCTTAAAACTACACAGGATCTCTTCCCCACACTTTCCAGTTTCAATCTCATGATTTTTAAACCAGCCTGGTGATTTTAAGTTCCCTGGCATCGTTCTTGATTTCCAAGCCTGGGGTTCAAACATGCTGCCTGGCAAAAAAAGCGCCAGTCCAGGTTTCATGGCAGAGCTGCCAGCAAGTCGCTTGGTAGCATACTTAAATCAGCCACAAACCAGCTGTCCCACACTGTAAAGGAGAGCACTGGGCTGCTGAAACTTCTCCTGAGCGGGCATAAAATTGAGTCGTGTCCACTTGAGGGTAGGAATCCTTCAGAGTCTTTTTCACAAGCATGCCCCAGTGATTGAGAACAAATTCTTTCCTTTCAGTCTATCCCTCTGGATCCTACACACAGGGTTATGACTGTATAAATATTATAGGGACCAGGGACTTAGGGGCTGAGGTGAGGAGGAAGAAGCCAAAGAAAATATATTTTAACTAGCAAGGACAGTTTCTTCTCCTCTTTCTGTCACCTTGTGGGCTTTTGCAACAGAAGAGATATTTTATTTGTATTTAATAAAGCCCAGCGGTAGAGCTGCTTATGAATCAAGCCGCATCATGCATGGAGCTAGAAAAAATATATATTGGGATTTTCTAGCTCGCTAGAGTTATTAATCTGGCTCAAAGCCTGCAGTAGGATTTAATATATTAAGTGAAATTGCAGGCCTTTGCCCCTGTCTTTTCGCTAAGACAACAACATACATACACCATATTAGATTCCATTTTTTGTACATTTCAGATAAGGAGTGGATTAAATAATGAATGAGATTCCCATTAGCTTGAAATTTTGCTTATTTCAGGCAACCTCCTTCCCCCCCCCCTTTTTTTTTTTAATCAAAATGACTCCACAGTGGAATATTTTTGCATTGATTTGAAGGGATTTTTTTAAGCACTCATTAAATTTGAATTTACACATCTGACAATACTTTTTTTTTCCTCTTTTTTGGTCCCAGACAACGAACACTGCATTGCAAAAAAAAAGAGGAGATAAAGAGAAACCCACCCCGCTTTAGTCTTGAGTTGTGTGAAATATTTCTCTGGCAGAGAGCATAAAGATAGGAAGACCTTTGGGATTCCCATTTACTTGACAAAGTCAAGTGAAAGACTCCAATGTGGCTTTGGTGGGCATCAGATGAGGGTCACTGTAATTGATATGAGACAGAAAATAACAATGCTTCCCATCCTACTTACTCCTACCAGACTTGCATGAGATTGTCCCTTGCAAAACACATTCTGGTATTTCTCACCATAATAGTGGCATTCTCACCTTAGACCCTCAGGTCCTCAACTACTGGCTTTCCACCATCTTACTAAGAAGATTTCTTTAGCTGGCGAAGGAAAATTCCTGTTAAGTTCAGCTAGCACCAATATAGAGCTGTGTAGTGAGTTGAAAGGAGCATTTAGTTTATTTACCAAATAAATGGCAAGTTTTCCAAATTTATTCTGAACATAAACACCTGTCTCAAGAAGAGAGCCACATGTTGTTCTTGAGCTGCCTAGGAAAAGTCCTACCAATCCATTTGTCTTTAGAAATATCAACAAAGATGACTGTAAATTGGCTTACTCAAGACTTGACTGGGCAACTTGGTCAAGGGCCAGTCAAGCTACTGCTAGAATACCAAAAGGCAGTTATACTTAGACAAGGAATTTTATGCATCTGTACTTCACATATTACAGGAAGAAATTTCTATTCTCTGAACTAAGCCTTTTCCCAAACACCAAGATGGTCTAGAAAGCAATCCTTCCCCTATTGTATAGAAACATTGGATACAGGAATGAGTTGGCCACCATTCTGGCCCCTTCTCCTGATCAAAATGCTATATAAATATTTAGCATTGTTATCTCATCCTTAACAAAATCTTTCTGACATTCAGCTGAAAATTGTCACTTTATTTCATACTCCAACTTCTAGCCAATCTCCCTTTGTTCCATCATAAGGAGTTCATCTCCTGTCTTGTAATTTATGTCCTTGAAAATGTATGGAGATAAGTATCATGTTCCCTTCCTCTTCCTCCCCTCAGTCATCCAATAGCCAACTACAAGTATTTGATTCTTATAATCTTTCCTCATAATTCAACTCTTCACAGGCCCACCGTCACTTTTGTGGCTCTGAACTCCCTCCAATTTGCTCACATCTTACTGGTGAGAAGATGCCAAAATAGAAAAAAAAAAAATTGAATCACCCACTTCCTGTTATACGTATCACAAACTCGCTACTGACTGTGCAAGGATCTCTCCGTAGCCTATGAGGAAATTACCCTGGAGGCTGATTCCTCCATCACGATATTCAGCTGACAAGAAATGGCGCTCTGAAACTTCACGTGACAATAAAGATATCTTAGCCTTACACCAGTCACGGATATTTTTTTTTCTCTCCCATTACTGTTTTCCTGTTTTCTGCCATAAAAATAGTGGCTGGGGGGGAAAAAAAAAGTGTTTTCTATGTTTAGAATAAAATTCTGAAAGTGTTGTAACAGAGAAGATAATATTTTCATCAATATCTGATGCCAGAACTAACTAACTACTAACAGAATGTTCAAAAAGGTGATCTAGTGTTAGGAATAGGAAATAATGGGCATGCTATCTTGGGGAGCAACTAAAGCCAAGCTCTGTTCCTCCCTTCTTCCCTCAAATTCCCTTTTGGTCCAGGACCGTGCAACTCAGTGACAACAGAAAATGTCCTGAGTGACTGCATTTCTCTGCATTTTAGGGAGTTGGAGGTTTGCTTCACTAGAGCAGATAAAGCACTGAGATCCCCAGCCAGGCGTGCAAATCCTTTCTTAGCTATTGGGATATACTGGCTTCTCTCCGGCTGCTTAAAGAACAAATGTAGTCAGCACAGTAATGACCTACCACCCAGCACATAATTGTATATTTTTACAATTGCAACATCCCCAGAATATGCCTTTTGAATCAGAAAATCTCTGTACTGGGTGCTTTACAGACAAGGCACAGAGCAAACAACCAGCTGCCACCCCACACATACTCAAAGTGTGTTATGGCTCAGTGCCAATAAATGGCAGAGGTGTACAAAAGGACAGTTTTGTTCAGCTTGGAAATCAGTGATTTCCTCATGGTGCCAGCTGATTATGGTTACTAGAGTTTTATTTACAGCAGTATGAGATCTTTTTAATTGTGCAGGAAATAAAACACCAAGGATTTCTCCCCTCTCTCCCTGTTTTGTAGAAGATTTAGTTTACAAATCTACCCTGTAACAGAGCCTTTGCACTTTCATTTTTCCACCAAAAGATATACTGGTTATTTAGAAACAGAAATGTGGAGAGAAGGGTCTGTATATTGCAGGGACTGAAGAGGAGGGTCTACAAGCCAGGACCAAGTTTAAAAGCTGGATTCAGTGAGTATAAAGAGTGGCAGTTCCCATGCACAATCACCTTGAAAAAATGAAGAGAACAGGGTAAAAAGCAATGAAAAGTTGGGAAAAGTCAGGACATCTGTGCTCTTTTCATGGCTTGGTCACAGTGTGATAATATTAAGTCATTTACCATCTTTGAGACTCAGCTTTTCTGCACCTAAAAAGCCAGATCTTCCCACTATAGAACTTTTGGCAGGTAAACCACATTTATTAAAGAAGTGAAAGAAAAATGAACGGCCTGTGTTTCCCTACCTCTTTCGACCTCCTTGGCCTAGTTGGGGACATTGTAGGGGTTCAGATGCATTCAGAAACACATGCCACAAATCAAGGAGAGGACTTAGTTCTGCATCTGGGTTAAATTTCCCACTGTTACAGACGGCCAGGTCCCTTTTGGGGTTTGCCCTGTCCCAGGGTGTCATCATGGACTTACACCTACTCTACTCTTTAGATCAGAAGCTCTCCCACGTTTTCACTCATGTCTTCCTTAGCAGTGATCCCCAAAACTGTCATTTGGGAACTGCTACTCCAGGATTTGTAGCGTGGTGGGTAAGAGCCTCCATACTACAACAGCTACCAGAGAAGCACACTGTGCATTGTGCTCTCTTGAGTCCCAAGGCTTGCTCCACTGTTGGCCACAGTCTGGTCCTCTAGGAGCAGGTCAACTGACAAAAGCAAATGCAGTATGATTTGGAAATAAAACCCAGAGCAATTCAGTTAACGTCTATTAGCCTGAGCCA
>NW_009723477.1:58437-72730 GCF_000703405.1 Apaloderma vittatum | reverse complement strand
TCTGGGCAAGGATTCCCTGAATGGGCAGCTGCAGTGGCTGAAGCCAGTCCTTCTTAAAGACAGTTCAGCATCATCATTAGCAGTTTGGAAATCCAAATCTTCTGATGGAGCCACTCATAGACTGCTGGATTCTAGATATCCATCAGTTAGGTATGTCTAGTCCTGTCTGCCAGCTGAACAGACACCATTTCAAGATCCCTTCCAACTAGGGCACCGTGGATTTTCTTCATAATGATTATTTGCAATGTAAGGCTAATATATAGAGCAAGAAGGGATAGACAGACAGGAAAAAAAAAGATTTTAATTTAAGTGAGAGCCGAGTAGAAAGTCAGTGAGAGCAATAAAGTGAGGGGAAGCTCTGTCTTCTTGCAGATTTTAAGCAAACAGCTTCCCTGTGTTTCCTCCTTTTCTTGCAGAAAAGAGAGACCCCTCTGTAAAACTCACAGGCAGCAGAAGTATTTTGCTAGGAATCAGGAAACAAGTGATAAATATGGCTCAAAAGCAAAGGAGCTGAGGTGGCAACTACTAACAGATTGTTCAAAAACGGCTATTCACCAAAAAGAAAGGGATGGGAGGAGGGTGGGAGTGGGTGAGGGGGAAATCCACTGAAATGAAGACAAATAGATAAAAGTAACTGCCATTCGCTTTCATTTAGTGTTCATGATGAGCTTCTGTTTCAAACTCTGGTGTCCCACACTAACAGCTTGTTTTTCTGTTTAACCCCAGAAAACCTACTGTTGTCAAAATCCTCACTGCCCTAACACCAGACAGCCTTTCTGCAAGGTCCCACTCACTGTGGACTGGTTGTGCTTGGTTCTAAGGCTGCGACAAGAGAAGATATGGCTCCTCTGACATGCCCTGGTGCAGCCACCTCTCTGTCTGAACCCCTCACTGTCCCTCTGCATCTGTCTCAGCAGCTACATCCAGCTACATATGCCTGGAGTGGTATTTGGGAGCAGCAAGGAAAGGAGAGGGAGCTGGAAGAGGCTTACTCTACTGTTACCTCCTCTTACCCCACCACCTCCATGAGTAGCTATGGGAGGAAAGACATACTACTGATTGAGCAGCCATCCAGTGGTAAAGCAGTTATCCAGGTTCCAGAACCCTAATGGGGGAAAAATCATCTCTGCTGCTTCTGCCTGCTAGGGCAGGGTGTGCTTTTTGTACCTCGGATGCTGAAACTAGAGCGAGCACTAGGTGCACACTGCAGAAGGTGTTGTTCAGGAAGATGACAATGGAGATGAGCCAACCTCTTTTCTTCCTACCAGACATCCGACCAACACAGACTCTTCATGGCATTTGTAACTACCTATCCCAGAAAGAAGGAAAAACTGTTCATATTTTGTCATGTAATCCATGTTGCCTGATACAGGGTTTACCATCCTTCCTTCATCTTGCCCAAGCATTATCTGCACTTTTCACACCAACACTGTGTCCTGAAGGGTAGGATGAAGTACACTGCACCACAGGAACAAGACTCATCCTGACTACAAACAGTACCTGGTAAAGTCATAGGCTGGGACCATCAGGTTTCAAGGGAGGTATCAGTCCAATGCTTATGGAGAGCCATGACCCCTGTCCTGCACAAAGGTGATACAATGGGTGGAACTTTTCTTTTGAGTGAAGCAAAGCCTCCCAGGATATCACTGAACAGTGACTTGGTAGTTCCTCTTCACTATGTGCAGTGAGTGTTAAAATGAGTTCTCATCAAAATTATTTCATCTTGAATCTGGAAGGAAATATATATGTTTAGACATAACACTTATAGAGGAGACATTAAACATAGTAAAACCTTTTTTTAAACAACAAACCAAACAAAAAAAGATACACACTAAGGAGGTAACGACTTTCTCCTTTCTCTCCCTCCAATTTTTTTGCAGCCTTAGTACACCAAAGACTACAATTGGCATCAGAACCCAAGGAAATCTGACACTGATCTCATCAAGTTGCATATTTTTGCTTTTCTTAAGCAAAATAATCCATATTTTCTAAATACTTTGAGATTATCAGATACTTTGCAGTAATGAAATGTTTTATGTCATGATATCGACCAAGTTTTTCTTGCTTTCACAAAGAAAAGACTGTGTGGAACCACAAACAGACTAAATCAGCGAAATTCTGCTGATGTCACTGTTGCAATAATCAGATTGTTATATACAGTGAACATTTGGCCCCTTGGATCTAATCACTGAAGTTGTCTCTTAACCTATCTCACTTCTGTTTTAACCACAACTTTGTGGGTCCTGGAGGGACCCTGCTTGCTGGCTCCCTGGTGGAAACTTGTCCTGCTTTTCTGAAGTGTGAAAGCAGCTCCTTTCCCTGCACACTTCTCTATTATCTGAAGCTTAGCCCCTGGGAGAATGCACAGCTTTTCAGATCAGACCCAAAGGAAAGTATGTCACCAGGAGGAAAAGTTTTGAATACTTCAGAACACCCTGTGAAATTATTTTTAATCTTGGCAAAAGGGTTAATGACTTCTCCCTTGAATTCAAGGTTCCAAAGCCCATTTACAAAGGTCGTCATAAATCTGCTACAATTATCAGTTCCTCATCCCACAGCAACTTTGTCAATCTGTCTGTGGCTCCTTCCCAATGAATCCTGGTTCGAGCTCCACCCCTTGCCTTAGTAGCACTCAGAATACCCAACAAAGGAGGATTAAATAATGAAAAAAACAATGCTAGACCCAAGTAATGATTCCTTAAGCCCAGCACATATTCCAGGCAGTAATCAGGAGATGTTTATGGCTCAAGGATAAGAAAGAGCAAAACTCAATCCCTCAAAGCCAGAGCCTCTTATCCTCTGGATATCAGCAATTATGGAAATTTCTGAGAAATAGGTTATGAGTGGAATCGTATCTAAGAGTCACCATAGATTCCTTCTCTGGAAATTTGCTTAGTATGAATTTACTTAGTACTCTTATTTATTTTACTTATTTAAAGCTCTCACTGAAGGAATACTTTCTGATCCTCACAATGTCCTGCAATAACGAGTTCCACATTTTGATTATTGCTTGGGGAAGTTTCTTCTTTTCAACAGAGCAATTTAGAACTTAATTTCTCTATTTCAAACTATCCCAACTGCTGCTTTGTTGGAGCTCAGCTAACTTTTATTCCATTTGCCTCAATGCACTCAGGACTGACTGTACGTACCCTGGGTCTTTCAATGACAGTGGTATTTTTCAGGGACATGGCTTTTTTCTAAGCTAAGTGGCATATCCTCCATATACTGTGAAAGCTTTGGATATAATAACTGCTTTCTCAAATTATGAAGCTAAACTAATGAAGCTTGGCTTGCTACAGATTTGTATCTTAGACCTCTCATGTTCTCCCATCTCAATAATCCAGTCTTTTCCATAAATTTTGCTGTGTCTAAAAGATCATGAACTCTGTAGCTAACGTGAAGTGCTGTGCATGCCAGTTGCATTGGCTGGTTTGTGGGTGCAGATTGGGCAGCTGCTGCTCTGGCTGAACTCTGCCCACCATCTCCTCAGCAGGGAAATGCTTTTGCAGCCCTTCTGCCTGCCAATTTTTGCACAACTAGTGGAACTGCACGTATCGTCAAAAATTTTAAGCTTTTTTAAAACGTATTTGAAACTAATTGTTAGGTTCAAAGGTATCATGGCGGAGCATAGACAGAAATGGGGGCAGCATGGAAGCAGGTGAACAAACAGCTGTTGGTGGACTAAAAGACTGCATAAGCTATGTTTCCTTTGGAAGCAGGACCAAAAACTTTGCTCAAATCCAAGCAAAACAAAGTTTGGCAAGGAAGCAAGAGCAAGAGGGAGCAGAGCTCTAGCCTTTTCTTCACACTGGTATGAGCCCCATATGGCCTAGCTAAGGAGCAAATCCTTCCTCCCTTCTATATGTCTGATGTCAGAGGTCTCCTCTCTCTCCTAACATTTCCCATGGAAGAGGAGAGCGAAGATAAAGCTGCAATCAGACCACATCTCCTCATCATGAAGGTCCATTTGAGTGGGCAGGGAAAGGACGTATCTCCTTCAAACATTCCCAATTACAGCGTATTCACTATCAGTGTATTTCCATTTTTAATTCTTTGAGTGGGTCGGTATTTGGGTGGGTCAAGTAGGGAAAAGAAGGGGTGCGAAGAATTTATCCTGTCTGTTTGCCAAAAAAAGCAACACAAAATCTGCTCTGAACAGAAGCAGGCATATTTTTTAGGGAAAAAAAATTAAAAAGGAGAAAGAAGTAAAGAAGACTCTGTGTGTGTGTCTATGGATCTTCGTAACCATTACTAATGTTCTAGTAGAAAGGACTGCAGTAAAAAGTCCCCATCAAGAATGAAGATTTCAAACTAAGGTACTGAGTGGTCTCAGCTCTCAGCATATCCCATGGTAAGATCCCAAGACTCATTCCTTTCTGAGGCTCTGCTATTTCAGACATTTCTTCAAGATCTAAGCATAAAAGCACTAAAAGTAGTTGATTATGGTATTAATGATGAATCAGGATCCTTTTCCTCTAACACTGGACTTGACTACAGTAAGGAAAGCAGTATTATCCCAACAGTGGTTCTACGTGTAACCCAAAATCTTCTTGCCTTATTTTCTGCTACAGGTTTAAGGCAGCAGCTTGCATCCTTCACAGGCCCCTCCCTCCCTCTCCCATTTGCAAAATTACTGCCAGAATCAGCGGGTCCCATTTCAGATAATCTCTGCTTCTGCTCTCCTTCCTCTCAGTCTTTCTTATCCTGGCTATCAGAAACAGTAAAACAATGGCCCTTTAGGTCAAAATCTTTTGTTTAAATCTCTGAAAGATGAGACTCAAAATGGATTTTAAAAAGGTCAGAGATCTACGTTTCCAATTCTCTCTGAACATGAAAAGCCTGAATCCTCTCCAAGACTCCACTGAGCAGAAAGACACGGGGATGAGAAAAAATTTACATGGAACTGCTGCTGTTCTTGAATCTGCTTTATCGTTTTCCCCCTCTTACCCACCTACAGCCTCCACAGAGAGGCCACAGCAGCTTCCTTCTATAGCTCACAAAAATAAACAGTGAATGGGGAAATTTGTATTCTTCCCCTCTGTGTTGCACTCCTTATTCTCTTTTTCTGTAGAGGCAATATAAAATACCCCACTGAGGTACTTGTCCTTAAAGATAGCTAAAGTTAGAGGGGGAAAAAAAAGAATGAACCCAAACGAAACTGAAAATAAAAGATAGGGGAAAAAAGCTGGAATCATCCAACAGGGAACATATTTCACAGACTTTAAAGGGTTCAGAATCATGACTGTACCTGATTACCACAAAGTACATCAGTCACTTTAGAACCAAATTTACCCAGACAAACTTGGTGTTCCTTCTCTGTTTATTGCTGTAAGTTATTGCCATCTGAAATGCTGACTCATGAAACTCAGCTTATGGAAAATGTTCTATATGTTAAGGCAGCAAATTCTCACACCATCTCTGCTGCTGCAGTTCATGTGTCTCCTACTACAAGCGTCAGCCAGGACATAAACAAGGGATTTGGTACTCCTAGTTTCTTATTCTTGCTTCTAACGCTGATGATTTATGTGATACTGGCCACAATATTCTAAATTAGACTTCTCCTTTATCTATCCATTTGTCTATAAGATGAGAATTGAGCACTCAGTCCTTTCAAAACAAACATTAAGATGTACTGAACTGCTTCCCTCTAAAAACATGAGATTTTTATAAATTATATTTTTTCCCTTAATTTTAAGACTGTACAAATTAGAAATCTATTTTGTAGAAAAAAATGTGAGATGGAAACTCAGCTTCTTATATAATCAGGTTTCTAAGAGTTGAAGCTCTTCAAAGGTTCACATATCATGATGCAGGTGAGAAATATATACACAGCTAGAGACTGGGAGAAGGAGAAATTACGAAGCTGAAAGCCTGTCCTAAACAGAGGAGTTATCAGGTCTCAACAGTTAATGTTGTCAAAAGTGCTTTGGGAGAATCTCAAGAGAAAGGTGTAAAAAAGTGTACAGTGGTTGTTATTTGCTTTCTGAAAGCTAAATATCACATTTAAAGGCCAGAAATGCATGAGTCCAGAAAGGTTTAGGCACCAAGAGGGTATCTCTTCCAGCCAAGTCCAGACAGACTAGAATTGGGAAGACTTACTATTTACATCTACTTTACAATTAAGCAACAGTACAAACACAATACTACAGCTTCCCTTAACGCTGTGGTAAAGCTCCTGATCCCAGTCCTGCATGGGCCTCCTGCACATACTTAACTTGGGTTTCATTGAGTTCAAAGGGATTACTCATGCATGTAATGTTATTCATACGAGTGAGTGCTCACCGGATCCAGGGGGGAAAAAAAGCAACCCTTTTCAAAGATTTGGAATATTCAGCAGCCTTTATTATTAATTATCACTCCGATTTACTTTTCATTTAATATCATGCTGCATTTCATATTTTATAAACATGCACATAGAGATCAGCATTTGCCATCATGGATTTCAGCAGGAGCAAACCCAATAAACTATCATGAGAAAGGCTTCTCGATTTTAATTCTGGACTAACAAAAACCCAGGAAGCCCTACATATCACATCTAAGAGAGACCTTCTGAGTGACTTTTAATCACCAGAGGTCTGGATTAGGTCTGGCTGGAAAATGAATTTTTCTATATACTCAGATAAAAAAAAAAAAAAAAGAAAGATTGAAAAAAATAGCGTCGTAATTGGATTCAGTCTATGGGAAACATCAATTATTCATTGAAAATCAAAATATTTTTTTTGGTCAAAACTTGATTTTCTTTCCCACCTTCCCCTTTTAATTTATCAATTCTAAATCACTATTTTCAGGGGGAAAAAAGAGTCTTTCCATAAAAACCCAGCTAGGTCAGATACCTAGTTACTCCGAAACACAGCTCTGATAGAACATATTTACTAATCCCTATTTGGACATAAGTTACAAATAATTTTCTGCTTCCTTTTTTAGGACCTCTTCTCACTTTTTTCCAGTTGATGCCTTTTCTTGTAGGAGGTTGGAAAATCACACCCACCTCACTTACTTTGCTCACCCTTTTCTCAAACATGCCTTGTTGCTCAGCTACAGCTGATCTATGGTCGTATACAACTTGGGAACAGAAGAACATAGGCTATTTTTTTGTGGGGTTAGGGGCGCTGTCTGTAACTGGATATTCTCAAATGAGCCTTCTTTCAGAAATACGGGAAAATGTCCTTTGCAGTGAGAAACTTGTCTGGTAGCACAGCCAGTCTGAGGCTGTTACGGTCCTCAGAACATACTCCTGAGATGGGCTGTCTTAGAGTTGATAGAGTAGGTCTTTTTTGCGAACAAGCAGTTGGGGTTGCTGTCTCGTCCTAGAGTGTGATTCAGATGGATACTTAAAACACACACTTCATACAAACTTGGTTGAACCAATCATGATCTCCACAAGAAACATCATCAAGTTTGTGCATTGAAAGCTTTTCCCAGGAGAACTTCACACTCTATTGACTTTACCAGGAAAGGAAGGACCTCTAACACCAGGCTAGGAAAACACTCCTTCCTGATCCTCCTTGGAAAGTGAAGCAATCTGCCCAGGTCATGCAGTAAGTCAGTGGAAGCCTATGTCTTCCTAGTCCCATCCCAGTTCCTTCTCCATAGCTTTATGCTCTTCCTTTGTTTTAGCTAACGCCCTCTAAACCGACAAGCCCAACATCCAGAGCCCTCCCGGCCCCGTCTGTCATCCCAGCTGAAAGAAACTCCATTCAGGCTGTCCAACTTGGGCCAGCCCAAGCAAGCAGAGCTCACAGATGGTTAAATGCATTTGACATTTCACTGCAGGGCCTGCAGCAGAAATTCTTGCCTGCTGTAGCCGGAGCCCCGGATAGTAGCGAATCAAGGCTCGTGGCTCCAACGCTGTGTGTGCACACTCTGCTGTGAGTTAATATTATTGGCTCGCCCCTCAATCATGCCTTTTCCAGCTAGCTGCTCCTGTCAAAGCACATCTCATTAGGCCTGAAGGCTCAATGAAATGGAAATTCATGTTTAAATTTAAAAACAACATATTGACCCTGGGAGCCAGTGATGTCTACATTTTTAATAACTTACTGAGAATAAAAGGACTGTATGTGTATGGAGAAAGGGGGAGGGCTGGGCGGCAGAAGGAAGAGAGAACATAGAAGTGAAGGGAGGACGAGTGGGTAGGGTGAATAGCCATCCAAGGACTCCAGTCCTCTCCATTTCCCTCCAGCTCCATTCTCACTTTATTTGTCCCTCTTGCTGCATTGGAAAAAGCTCAGGCTTCACTTAAAGGGACCTCAGTGCCTCAGCAGCAAAGCGTGTTCTTAATCTGATACTAAAACAACAAGGGAGGGAGAAGAGCTTTGTCTAACACAGCCTGTACATATGCATACATGCATAACCGTCCCCAGGCACGTGCACACACGTGTGGACCCTGGTCCCCAAGCCCCGGGCATCTCAGGAAGATGTGTTTTATTTGCACAGAGGAGTAGTGTGCTGCAGAACACGAGTAAACACAGAGCCTTTTGGAGGAGGATGTGAACAGAGCCGTGCTTTATGTGACTTGCCATGTGGCATCAACCCCAGCTCCCTACGCCTCACACGGACATAATCCCCGCTCAGAGAGGCACGTACAGCTCCCTTGCTCCTTCCACCACCCCGGAGGAGGCAGAGACAGTGTGTCTTCTCTTCAGTGATGCTTGTTCCACTGGGCTTCAGTGTTCTTTGCTAGCACCCAGCGAGCCAGGGAAGGGGAGGTGAAGGTGGGAGGTCCTCTTACCATGTGATCACTGTGGACACCACAGTAGTGGTTTTTTTGAAAGCAAGTGATCTGACAATATCATCTTGGCTGGCATCCAGCTTAGGAAGTCACACGTTCCATGGATAAACCCACTTTGGCTGCTCCGTCTCCAGAAGGAGATAGGTCCCTGCATTGCCTCGTGGTAACAAGAGCCTCCTGCTGCTGAAGGGAAAGTCAAGACCACTAATTTTGAGGGGGAGCATGGAAAGACAAATTTGCAACACGCTTTGAGGTCGTTGGACTGAATTGCTGTAAGATGAGCAAAAGATGCCTGCCTCACTAGGGAGAGCTGAAATCTATTTAAAAAGAGCTCAGTCGTTTCTCCTGTGCACCTTCTCTTTCTCGGTACAGTATTCCTAGAGTACCAAGAAGTCTTCTGGCAATGTCTCTGGTCTGTAGCTCAACTCCAGTCACCTGTCTGTCTCAGAGGGACATAACTGTCTGTGCACCAAGAACCTGAACAGAACAGAACGGAAGACTTCATGACCTACACTCCTGTTCAAAAACATCCACTGCAATTCACTCAGTTCTAAACATTATGGGCATGTGATTTCCTCAGGTTTTCCTAGTTTTAACATGAGATCTCTTATGGTCCACAGCTTATCCCTCTTTGGTCCTACAAATTATCCTCCTAATCTTTCTTCTAGACTGCTTACCGTGAGCCTCCAGTCCTGCACCGCTTTTCTTATCTTCCTTCTCTGCAATATTTGACTGATAATTTGCCCAGCATTTTTCATTCTGACACTGATAGTTTTTATTTTGTACTTTTGTCATTTTCCAGATGTATTCAAAGACTGTGTTCAAAAGAGTTTAAGGCCAGATTTCTCTATCTCTCCTCCTTGACATCACACACCACAATTTCCACTCACTTACTGAACACCTTGCTCTTGGCTAAAGCATCTTTTCTAGGAAGGCATCCAAATGGTGATTTGAAAACTTCAAGCAATGAAAAATTCACCAATCTGAAGTTATGACCAAGTTCAATTACACTCACTGATTACAAAAAAAAAAAAGCTCATACCTTACTTATCATTTTTGTCTTGCTTCTTTCCACAGGTGTTAGTTCTTGTTGTCACTTTCCCCAATAAGCTAGAGAAGTTTTGTTGGTCACATCATCTACATTATGACACTCTTAAGCACTTTTCATCTCCAGCAAGCCTTCTCCATCTGCCTCACATTCTCCTTTATGGCTCACTGAGTGATACTCCATCCCTAACACCTTTTTTCTGGTGTTCCAGATACCACCACAAGCCCTCACTTGCTGTTCCTCATTATCCAGGTGCCCTATTGAAGTGTGGTTTTACATAAATAAGGCCCTATGGTGGCCTTTCAGAGAGGCTGTGAATACTTTCTGTAGGCCAGATACCAGATGCTTCCTAACCCCTTTAGACCAGAGCCTGCACATCTAACCAGAAGGCAACAGAAGTCCATGGAGATCGTTCGATGTCCCACCCAAACCTGACGTTTCATGTGCAAGCAGAAAGAGAGGGATTGGGCAGAAAATCTGCAGGGGTTGCATGTGAATGCTATTAAATAGCCTTTGGGCTTCTATTTTATTTATTTATTAAGCTAGATGAGGAGTGAAAAAAGGGATGGAGGTACTTTGTTTCTCAATTTGTGTCTATTATCTATTGAAATTTGACATAATGTCTTCACAGTTCCCCTTAATATTCCACTGTATATAGAATGTGACTAGCTCCACCATCTAATGTGACAGCTTAGGAAGATTAAAAAGAAAAGCTAAACTAGCAGTAGTTGGAGATGAGGAAAAGTAGCACATTTATGAATAATTTCAGCTGAATTCTAACAACATTGCATTCCCTGGACAGGACACATTTATTATCTTATTCACCATGACTACTGCAACATTAGTGATTTGTTACTGAATCAATTATTAATTCATATGAGTGAATAAGGCTCTGTCACTTAACTCTTCAGCTGGCCATGCCCGTTATCTGCTGATTGCAATTTTTAACTGTTTCTTCTCCCCTTCTATCATCCTCCTTATCTTTACCCTTCCTGCAGATCCATAGTGAAACAAAATGATGCTTTCCATTTCAGCAATCTATTTAACAAAAACCACTTATTTTCCTTTTAATTGTGAGACTCTCCCCTGCAAAGCTCCTCTTTTGACACACCAACATTTTTCCAAAGGGCCAAGGAGGCAGTCTCAGAAACTGGCTGGGTAAGACTTGATCTGTGGAAAAAATGATTAAAAAGATCAGTCAAAGGAAGACATCTTTTGTTAACAGCTTCTTAGGTTCCCACCACTGAAGTTGCAGGAGCAGGACTTTTAAATGGTTTGAGTTGTTTCATCACTAGGAAAGCATGCTACAACAGAGCATTCAGATGGCAATTTTTGCTCTCCTGCGGTGAGATACAGCAACAGACAAGCTCATGGACTCAAACAAGGCCATCAACTAAAGCAGAAGCATAGATACAAGTCATACCCACACCATCTGATCTCATGCTTGCAGCTAATGCACCTCTGTCTGTCAGCTGCTTAGAGAACCAGGCAACAAATCTGAAGAGTTGGATTGTAATCAAGGCTCTGTCACTAATTTACTGCCATGGGCAGTGATGGTCACATCTGAATTTTGTCACTCTACTGCCTTTGAAAAAAAAACCAGAACAAACAAAACCCTAGAGAGAAAAGAAACCATACTAAAATCTTCACAATATCCATTTAAAGCAATTGAAATGACAGTCATTACTTCTTATCATGTGCAAAGCACAGCCTACCTATCAATGGTCATTAGGCAGAAGGTAAAAACAGTAATTTTAACAGTAAGTACTGTCAATGAAATATATTGTGATTAAACTCTAAGCTGTGCTTAAACTCTCGGTGTACAGTGACAGAGGAATGCAAGCTACATAGCTCTAGTTCAGGACTATTATCTGAATTCCTCTTATCATTCACTGGAACAAGATGAAAGCAGCTCTTCATAGCCTAATATAGGTGACATGCACCCATAGCCTCATTCCTGGTCTTCCAGGTCAGACTGTGTTCGCTCAGGGTGGCAATCAGACAGTCTATAGTGTTGACCAAAGCAATGCCTGTAATACATGTGAATGATGAAATTGTAGCCAGCTTTCCATTATAATAACCAGCAATGTCCAGACCTAAGGAAAGGAAAAGGCTGCAGTAGCCCTAGAGCTTGGCTTTTGGATCTTCCAGAAGGTCTGAGTCTGTCCTTGCTCCTCATCCAACAGCACGATCTGCAGATGGTGCTATAAATGATGCGCATAACCACTAAGCACCCTGAGCCTCATAGAAATGTGCCTACTGAAGCTTGCTGGGCTTGTCTAATAGGAACACGTCTTTTACATCTCAAACCTTTGGAAAGCATGAAGGTGTGGATTTGTTTTTTTTTTTCTTTACTCTGCCCTTCTCTGTCTCTTCCCAAAAAGTCTCAGCAGGAGTAAGTTTCAAGATAAAGAAAATGATTTGGTGTAAAATCCAAGCCAAGATCTCTCAAAGTGACTTGAATATCTTTACTAGAGCTTGATTTTCAAAAGGTAGAAAAATGGTAGTTTCCATATCACACTTTTGAAGAACGTAGCATAAAGCCATTCTCCAGCAGCCGTGACTGAAAATTGAGGGTCTTCCAACATCTGTCACTGAGGGGCTCAGTCTCTGATTAACAACATTCTGGCCTCCTTTGGAATAGAAGAATTTCCCAGTAATACAGATCAGCATAAACCTAGAAAGATAACACTGATATCAACAGAGAGCTTCCACTTGCCTTTACTGTTACCACAAATGGAGTATATAACACACATCCTTACTAACAAACAGTGTTTCTCTCACAGAGTGGGATACATTAAAGGTCAATACGAAAACTTACCAGATGGGTGTGCAAAGATAGTATTGAAATTAAAAATTTCCTCAAGTTTTGCTTTGTAGTCCTTTAATGAGAGAACAGAGAAACAAGATAACATTTTAAGGGAGGTGACTCCATATCATGCTTACTCACAGATGGTACCTGATGGTGTCAAGTTCCTTTCAGTAACATCACTTGATATAAAGGTTTCTATTGCCATGGAAGGACTAAAGTCACCTAACTTGTGAAAAAAATCACTCTTCCCCATCCTCTTTCCATCTTCACTGTCCAAGCTGAGAGCACCACGAGAACTAAAGTAAATACCCTAAATGACGACAGGTCAATTATGAAATCATGTCCAATTTCATAATCTGAAGCGTTATAAGTAACACAGAAAGGATTTGTCTACATGCGCAAGAGTAAATATTTGATTTTTATCTCAACATTGTCCTTTCAAGGAAAGTCAAAGAGGGGAACAGACAGATTATAAAGAGGATACTAATGTATTGAAAAGCAAATGGTTTGTGGTTAGGTAACATAAGGAATATGCCACCAAGTCACTGTAGTTGTCAGCAAAAGCGACCAGCCATGACAATACGACCCATTCTGTCTACTCAGAGGGTTTTAAAAACACTTTGGTTAATTACTCTGTGTGGCATAGATCTTCTCATGCAGTCAAACCAGTAACTTCTGCCCCACACATCCTGCATTCACATATAGTTTAACATTCACCTGTAAACACAAATATGCATTTACACTTACTGTTTTGCTCAGAGAAAGAACGTATTTGCTACAGTTACATGAGGAAGTCAATGGTAAAAGAAATGATATTCAACCTTCTAAAGTTTTATTTCAGCCAAAACTGACCAGGAACTGGCTGCTTATTTTGTCAATTATTTACCTGAAGTTTAGTCTTGATCTTCCCATATGTGCATCAATACCTTCCAGTATTCCAGTTCTCTCTCATTTTGATAAGGAAAATAAGATAGAACTCTTCAAAGTCATTTGCAAGAATTGTATTCCATGCTTCAGAAACTAAAATTCACCCCTCAGCTTTCCACAATTCTCATTATAATTAAAGTGGCTGTGAAAGACAGGCAAGGTCTCTGCGTCAGCTGAGCTGGCTTGACACACACCTCAGGAAAACAAAGATACTCATAGAAAACGTTTGTTTATAAAAGCCTAAAAGGACAAAATTGAAAGAAAAAAAATCCTCTATCACTTAAGCCTGCCCATAAATCTCAGTAAGACTGCAAAGTTGCAGCTTGCTTTGGTATGTTTTATAGACAGAGATCTTGCTGAGTTGGCTGACACTAGCTAGGAGGCGGAGAAGGCAGGAAAGTTGAGATTTGGGGTGGGTAAACATTCCTATCCATCAAATGATTGGATTTGCAACTAAAGCTGTGAAAGCCATATCAGATTAACATTGCCAGAGCAGGAATTACGTGAAAATCATCTGTCTTTAATGCAAGTGACAGTAGGGACAGTGAATACACACATGGGGCCAGGGCAGTTCTGGTCCCTCTGTACACTCGAGCCAAGGTGCAGGAATAAAGACTCCCATGGCAACCCACGACACTTCTACTGAAGCATCTCCTCTTTCCACTTGGGAGCAGGAAGGGGAGGGCAAAGGACAGGGTCCAACAACGAACCCTGCAAATTCCCTTCAGCTTCACATCGCTTTTGTTCTTAGCAAGATGCCCAAATTCTGCTGAAC
>NW_009723477.1:43103-58423 GCF_000703405.1 Apaloderma vittatum | reverse complement strand
GCTGAACCATGTGAAAAAAAACCCTACAGAGTTTTTTTTGTCCTCTGGAATCTCTTGTCGAAGGAAAAAGCTGAGACCGAGCAATTTAATTCACTTAGGACCTTTGTGTCTTAATCCACGGAGCAAGGTTTTCAATCAGCTGCGGGGTGCAGGGGTAGGCAGCTCTGCACGGGCTCCCCAGGGTGCGGGTGCGTGGGTGGAGGGCAGAGAGGGAGGCGATGAGCTGAGCTGCCATCAGTCACGGAGCTCCCACCCAGCCTGAGAGGAGCCGAGCAGGCATTACTGTCCGCCAGCCTTCAGGAATGCAAAGCGGCTTTTGCATCTAGGTCATTTCAATAATGATAATTAAAAAGAGCCCTAAAAATGACGGGGGGAAGTACAGTCTGTGGGTGAAAAGGGAATTGGTCCAACTCCTCCCTAGGAGGGCAGATGGAGGATGCTTGGGAAACAAACTAGCTCCAAGAATAAAACAACACATACAAGGAAAATTTATGGGTAGGAGGAGGCTAGGGAAGAAAAATCCCAATAACAAACCAAGAACTACAAAACACAACACAAAATAAAAAAAAACCTCAACAAACAAGCAGCGAGGGGACAGCACGCTTTTGGACTGAGAGATCAAAGAGGCAAAGAAAACAAGCTGAATAACAGGCCAGGTTGTATGACTCGGGCTGTACCTCAGCATATCTAGGAGCCACCTGCTTTCCATCTCATTCTTTATTTAGTCTTGTCAGGCAGCGACCAAGTTGAATCCTGGCACTGAAACAGTCAGAAGTCCTTCGAGGCGTGGGAACATGAAATGACTTCAAGTCTCACACAGAGTAAGATGCATTTCACCAAGCTTCTCACCCATACCCAACCTTCTCAACATCTCCAGCTACCAAAGTGTCACTCCTTCCCCTTGCTGCTAAAGCTTGGTTCTACAGAAAAAGGACCAGAGGTCTCAATTTGTGCAGTTCTTGCAAATCAGAAGCCAGCTCAGGAAACAGAACAAAACTTGTGTAAAACATGTAAGACGTACACACAAACCCATCCACATACACACAAACCCACTTCCCTCCACTTCTGGCTTTGTAAAAGGTTTGCTTTTACTTTAAGGACACAGTTCAGGAAGGGCAGCTGTTGAATCACATTTCTCCATAGAGCACACAGCTCAAACAAAATTTTATCATGAAAATCCCTGTGGACTGAAGCTGGGAAGAAAAAACTGACTCCTGACCTGTAGTTGTTAAAAATGGCTTTTTGCAGATAAATGGTAATGCGAAGCCCTATCTTACAGAAGGTAAAAAAAAAACACCGAGAACTCAAATTGTGTGTACATTTAGCACCTTGAAAAACAAAATAAAACAAAACCAAACAAAAAAATCAGCACAGCCTATAATCACTGTCAGGAAGTACTATTGGCGCAAGTCTGTGGTGTGCTGAGTGCCACACATCTGCTCCTAAGGAAACCTGAGAGTGATACCATAGTTAGAAGCTGCATATTGCTGCCCAGAATCAGATCGATCTCTACCACATTGTTCACCTGCAACGTGCAAGGTGGTGAAAGAGAGAAGTTTGACTAAGACACAGAAGGAACTAGACCTGGTTCCTCCCAAGCTCCAGGTGCTGTAACTCAGCCAGTAGATAAGAGCCGGAAGCCTTGGAAGCTCCAGTTGGATATCTGTGATGGTTTTGAAACAGCTAAGTACATGGATCAAACAAGTAATGCCAGGTTTAGGCAGCAACTGGGCAGTGTATTTGATGATCTCACAGGTCTAGATGCTGACACCAAAACCTTGTAGCAATGCTTCCTCTGCCTCCTACCGTTAGATGTAAACCATCAGTATCTTTTCTTCTCATTGATCTTCTCTACTAGAAGCAAGAACTTGTTTAATATCTGCAGAGAGACTTGGCTAACTCAAAAGAGGAAATTCTGTATATGATGAAATAAGCAGCACTTTCCATTAAAAAAAAAAAAAAATGGAAAGAAAGCCAGCTCAGGGTCACTGTAATAATTAGAAATGAGTTGAATTCAAATGTTAACATCTATGTCAAAGATTGCAAAGTGGAAACAGAACTGCTGCTTACATCAGATGCACTGTGCCTCTGACAGTCATATCAAGTCTTTCTCGACACTTCTTCTTTGGGAAGAGAAGTGATGATCATCCACAGTTTTCAACAAGAAATCAAGATCCCTATGAGCCCAGACAGCTACTGAGAGTCTGATCTGAATTTACTGCTGCAGACAGAGAAGGAAGTAAATGGTGCTTTATGAACTCCATCATTTATTGACTTACCAACATTGTTTGCTTTTGGGGAGTCTGGTGATGCTTTTAAAACCTATTCTTCACACTGTAAAGGGAGTTGCATTTTTTGGGCTGGCTGCACGGGCCAGATGTAGCCAGTGTCACCACCTCATGTGGCCAAGCATTCTCCTTCTCCCTTGTCTG
This sequence comes from Apaloderma vittatum, assembly GCF_000703405.1. NCBI lineage: Eukaryota > Metazoa > Chordata > Aves > Trogoniformes > Trogonidae > Apaloderma > Apaloderma vittatum. The sequence goes on along the minus strand of NW_009723477.1, from coordinate 55,991 downwards.
CGTACTGAAAATGGTCACTTTCAGAGCTGTTTTACTTGAAGTCTTCTGACGTCCCCTAGAAAGACATCTCCTGGAGACTCCATGCTTCTGCTGGTACAAGAACAGGCTGGTGTACACTGAGCAATAGTAAACGGGAACACTCAGAGCTCTTGGGAGCCTCCAAAGGGTAGAGAGCATCCCTCAGCAGCCTGTCCTGCTCAGCAGGGCCACAAGGAGCTGCAGCAGGCATCCACTTAAGCTCTTTCTGCCTCAAACACAGGTCTAGCAGAGTGACTCCAGTTTAAGATCCTTGTATGACCTCAGGTAAACTGACTCACAGGGGAATCACTTTCTCTATCTGTAGCTAGTTAGAAGTTAGACTCCACTCTAAGGCAGTCATATAGCTGTTTCCAGAAGTTAATAGAGACAGATAGCCACCTCAAGAGATGTTTTGCCCCACTTCTGGATATGATGGACTGCACTCCGAGTGTTTCTCCCCACAGACAACAGAGCAGCCTAGATGACTATCTTAGACTAGATAATATCCCATCCTTGGTGCCCATGTGTTACCTGATCTAGTTGAGAGGTGTCCCTGCCCATGCCTGAGAGGTTGGATTAAATGATCTCTAAGATCCCTTCCAGCCTAGACCATTCTATGAGTTAAGGGGTCAGAGGTCAAGGAGCTGAATCCTGCACCCTAGCCTCTGCGTCTCGCTTCCCGTCTCAGAGAGCTCTTATTCCCACACTCTTGCTTTGGTTCAGCTAACGTAGTGAAAATATAGCCCCGAAACCGAGATCCTCGGGGGCTAGGAATTAAAAGTGGATAAATGTCTGTGGCAGACACAAGAAGTTACCCCTAGAGCTAAAGGAAATAATATGAGGAAAACATCCCCCAACACCATGTAAAGCTGTCTGTGGACAAATACGAGTAATATGAAGGATGACTTAGTACAGAGGCTCTGGTCACCACACTCAGTTCTCTCCTCCAACTCTTCAGGATCTACATCAGGCTGAATGACAATGAGTCAAAGACCTTATGTTTGTCTTCATTGTTGTTATAACTTCATCTCAACAAAGGTAACTGACTATCCACACTGAAACTTCTATGCACAAAACTAATTTCCATTGGGTTACTAACCACTCTCTGGCCAATGCATCTGGCATGGCTCTGACAATACAGTAAAGTTTCAACTCTCCATGACCCAAACACAAGGCCAACAGAGTTGATCTTTGCATGATGGCCTCAGGATACAAATATCTCCATAAGTTTTGAATGAACAAATCCTGATTTCTGGTGCATGAATATTTAACATTGGATTTTTTGATGTCTATCAAAGACAAAGCAGGAACCAAAGCTCCAGGAGACGGACAATTTAAAAAGTTGTTTTCCTACATATCTGAAACAATGAAGTCAAGCTGGATCTTGATTTTTCTGCAGGAACGTAACTGATAGTCCTTTTCTCATACCAAGTTGAAATGTGTAGGAATTAAACATCTTTTAAACCAATAGACCAAGTGCTGTCAAATTAATTTCAAACCCAGGAAAAGCTATTGCATGGCAAGGGAAGGTGGGAAAAAATGGAAGAAGAGGAGACACAAAGCAAGAGGTAAGGAGAACTGGAAAATTAGATGTTTGTTAAGGAGCATTTCTGCGCAACCGCTAAGTGACCCCAGAAAGGACCAGGGCTGTGACAATCATTGCAGGCTGAAAACTTCTATAAGGAGAGGAATTACAGACTCAAAGCCCCCAGGCAAGTACTGTTCCCCCTACATGTACATGTACGCCTTGACTCTGAGGAAGGTGTGGGAGCAATCTTGCCAGCTCAGTGCTGAGGGACACGTCTCCTGCTCAGCTCTTCACGTCCACTTCCACTTAAGCTGCCACAGAATAACCTTGTGCTCCCCGCTGTGCCACTGCGCAAGGGCTGGCAGGGGAAGGGGCTCGGGGATAATGAATGAAGCTCTATATTAGCCACAGAAGCACAGGACAGTCAAATGAAAGGGTAAAAGTATGGTCATGAAAGACAAGCAGTCACTGCGACTGTGTGCTGGAGGTAATTACTGCTATATAAATAAACCAGAGGAAAAAAAATCTTTTAAAAATCTAATTACCATGCAGCACTGTGGGTTTCAACCTTGGTCAAGTACAGGCAGACCTGATTTACGCTCCATCATAAAATCCTAAGCACGAGGCTGGTTGGTCTCTCTCTTTACAATGTGAGTCAGAGAATCAGCACAGGATGCTTCTCAGAGAAGAGCTGCCTAATAGATAGATGTGCCCATGTCTGGGTGGGTCAGCATCTCCAGCAAGCCCAGGACTACACAAGTACACCACCTGCACGTATATTTATCACAGTTTTCCCTCTACAAGAAACAGCAACATCTGTTTTGCAAAAAAAAAAAAAAAAAGAAAAAGATGCTCCCAAACCTCTGTTTCACTGGACTTAGTCTTTCTCATGATTAGTATTCCTCATGACCCTCAGTAAGGATATTTCCCTTTTGTACAGAGCTGTGTTATTTCTTTCAAGCATAGAATCATAGAATCATAGAATCACAGAATCATGGAATGTTAGGGGTTGGAAGATACCTCGAAAGACTATCTAGTCCAACCCCCCCATGTTATGTATTGCGTGTTATATTGCATGTTATGAAAGCATTTCTAAAAAATTCTTATAATTGTATAGGAGAGGAAAACTGAGGGAGAGGCTTAATTTATCACTGAGATTTTTAGTCCTTAAGCAAGAATTTTGTGCTCTGCTGTTCTGAAAACCTCAGTGCGAATGTCTTACCCGCCACCCCAAGACAAATAATGACCCAAACTTAGATCTTTCTTTTCTATGCCTTTGCTTGCTGCAAGACAGATTTTATCCAAGAAGAACAGCAGGTGAATAAAATGCAGCAGCTAACTTTAAACGTATCATCGTTTTGAACTTGCAGAATTGAACAGCAGAGCAAAGTAAATCCTAAAGCACATCTGATTCTCCTCATGTGGAACCGAGTGCTACACTGCAGCTTCTTAACTGCAGGAACACTTCTGACAGCAATCAACTTCAGACTGGATTTGCAACTCTGTGTTCAGAGCTGTTGGCATAAGTGGACAGGAAACATTATTTCCCATCATGAGTGAATAGGAGACATTTTTTCCCCATCCCAAAGTGAGAAAGAGAAATCAGAATCTGTTCAGTTATTCGTATATCAGTAGACACGCACATACACATACCTATAATTGATAAATACTTTGTCAGTGAAATCTCTCATGCAAATTTCAAAATGCAAAGTTGTGACCAAAAAGCTGCAACTTCACTCACTTAACAGATTTCATATCTCAACATTGTTTAAAAACTGAAAGCCAAGCATTTTGCTTAAAGCCATATCAAAACAATATGCTTCAGTAATTTCTAAACATAAAGACAGATCTGAAAGTGGTGGGACACCCTAGGGAAAAAAATTGCTCATTTTGCCACCTAATTGTTGCCAGCACTTTTTGAAAACAAACAGCAAAACCAGAATAACTATTAAACAGTAACAAAAGTTAGGAAAAAAGTACCATCGGAGTTCAAAAATAAGATAATATCCCTATCATCATTAATGAGATTTATTATCCAGCATCTGTTATCCTACCTTTAAAAAGTCAAAGTCCACTTTTAATAATTGCCTCCTGCTTTTATACAGTATCTGGCACTCGCACAGCTTCCTTGATTAAACCTCAAAGCAGGTAAGCATTGTGATGCAGAGGAAGGAGGATTCAGCAGTAAAACAAATTGCTCAGTTTCAGAGAAATCAGTGCCAGAGCTGAGAACCAGAGGTCTAAGTTCACATCCTCTATAATAAACCACTCTGCAGCTAAAGTCATGGGTTCTGTTGCCCACCACTAGAGCATTGTTTCCCACCATTAGTGTGCATTTGGCAACCTTGATGGCAGTGGAACCTCTGCAACTGGAGTAGTTACACATGAGCAGAAATAGCCTCATCATAAGAGACCCTGGCTGCTTAAACAACCACAGTAAAGCACATGGGTACTGTTGTTCATGGGGTTGGTCATGCATAATACCACCAGAAGAAAGAAAAAAGAAAAAAGAGAGAAAAAAAAAAAGGTGCAAACATCTTTAGACCTGAAGGTTTGTGACCTGCAGAGGAATACAACTTTTGAAGAGCCCAGGTGAATTAATACACTTTTTACCACGGGCTCTGATGTTGTAGCAGCGCTAGGAGGGGAAAGGAGTGGGTAACGGAGATGCTCCAGTCAGTTACTATGTTAAAGATGTTACAGGAGAGCATGTGGGGTGGGAAAGCAACTCACCCCATCTCGTACCCACTTCTAAAAATCACCTTTTTTTTTTTAACCTTTTTTAAAATTCAGATCTCACCTCTTTTTGATGAATTTCATATTGGACAAAGCAAGAGAAAACAACTAAGCTGAAATTTTACTAGCTGTGAGAATCTCAGCTATAACAGATAACATTCCTGTAGCAGTAATTCTTGAAGAGTGTTTATCAAAACCATGACCCATGCCTCTAAATTTTATCCTATCCTCCTGCAACCTTTTCAATCAGGGAAAATATAAGCAGAGAGTTCAAAGTGCCTACAGATCCACTTACATTATATCTAAAAGAAAAAAGGAGTGGACAAATATTAAAAAGTTTCCATACAAATAAAAAGATAAAGAGAGCTCTAAAAGCAACTGGAATAGCTCTTGGGAACAGCTCTTTTCTCTTGAATAAATACTTTGCCATTTACAGCTTTCTATAAAAAAAGATATTTTCTTTTCTCCATCTTTCTTCAAGCTACATACAAGCTTTACGTTGTAAAACAACAAGGAGTTTGATAAGGACAAGAATTGGCTGCTTGTGTGCGTGTCCAAATATGTGCATTTTTAGACTAGGTTTAAGAAAAATGCGTGTACATCGTGTGCTGCACACCGACACTGCTCTAAACACTTAGGTCCATGCCTACAATTCAAGGAATGCAAGAAAGGCGCAACTTGGAGCTTCATGGATGAAAGACACCAATGGAATGTAGAGCTGTGGGGACATCAAGATAAACTCAGATCTTTCTTAACAAACAGAAGGACCTACTTTTTCTTCCTCTGTTCACCACCCTCACCTTCCTCTTCCCCATTTGGCTGTGGCCTCCACACTCACAGGCATCTCTAGTATTTGCAGCATTCACAGTTTACTGAGCTTTTCCCATACAATCCTTCTTGCTTGGCCAGCCCAGCACTAACCCGCGACAGTTGCCAATAGAGACGTCATTTAGAAAAAAAAAAAAAATTAAAAATTACTCGTGTTTCCACAGCAGGAAGGGTTATCACTGTTTCAATTAAAAAAAAAATAAAATATCCAAACGAAAAAATCAAACAACATTACAGAAACTGATTTTGAGGAAGACAGGCAGTTGTCAACTCAGAATGTAATAGCCCAGTGGTGATACATGACTAACCTACTCACTTACCAGGGTGACCTCTCTCACTGGACTAGCCAGCGAATAGCTTTGCTTACTCTTGTCTGATTCAGCTGACCTCAGGCAACCCTTCCCCAGACTTGACATAGCATAGGGATCATCAACTAAGGAAAGTGCAGTGTGAAGTATGGAAAAGTTCAAAAGCACGTCAGAGGTTTTGACTTGTTCTTTTAAAGAAACAGGATGTGCCACACTTCTAAATGTTCCTTCAGGTTCTTCAAGTGCTCAACCAATACATTAAGCAAGGAAATGTTTTAAGTGTTTTCCTCATACTTTGCTATCTAGACACTGAAATCTTGCAAGCAGAAGATTCATGTGAACAATAGGAGTTGCTCAGTAAGAGACAATTTCTAAAAAGAGATGTAGAGGGACATTATCTAGGACAAACAAGACTGTGTAATTAATGTCCAGGCTATTACTATTATTCTGTCATATAACTTACCCTGTGATGCAGTTTTCTGATCCTAGAAACAGGACTAATATATTTATTTTTTGTTGTAATCTCTCAGTCCACTAGAATTTGCTGAGAATTGTGGTTGGATTTCTCAGAAAATCCACAATCTTTGTTTGGATGCTTAAATATCTTTAAATGCCCTGAACTCTAAAAAGACTAGCACTTCTGGCTGAAGGTTTTGTTTGGTTGGTTTGGTTTTTTTAATCAACACTATAATATACATATTTTTTAAGGAAAAATAAGTTTTATATAGTACTTCCTGCATATGGCTCCAATATTGCACATAATTAATAATAGAAGTTCTGAATTGCAAAATAGAGAAATAAATTCTAAATAAATGCTCAATTAAAAATGAAAAAAAAGACAGAATTGGGCAATGAGAATCCTATTCCAAGAGTGGGAGAAAAAGTGAGTCTAAATCTCAAACGGAAACCTGAGTACTGAGACACAAAACAAAACTCAAATTTATTAAGTCATAAAACAAATATATTTGTTCCAACCTTCTGCTGCAACAAGGGACAGGACAAAATGTGCGTTACTCAGTCTGACATCTTTTGCTAACAAAGGAACTGGTTCACTTGTAGAGCAGCAGAGGAGGGGACAGAGCTACTTAGATAAATTCATGAAACAACTATTCTCCAGGTAATTTAACAGCAGTGTTTGAGGGACTAAAGCCTTCATTGCTCCATAACACAGTTTAAAAGAACCTCACTTGGGAAGCCAGTAGAGCTTAGCTAGATAACATAGGCTTTACATCTCCCCCTAAGTTTCTGTCCCCTCTTTCTGGCAAGGGACATCCAACCCCTGTGATGACACCCCAGCATTGCACTAGCAACACACCCAGTTGATCATGAGAGATTTACAGGTCTCTCAGACTAAAGGAGGCTGGGCAAGGGCAGCTGTGCAGCAGAACATTTGTCGTGTATCACTTAGGAGATGCGGAATATTGCTTGGACACTTTAATAGATGCATCAGTGTTAACTGATTTGCTCTGAGGCACCATATGCTAATCAAATGGGGTGCAATGCATAATGTCACATTAATGCAGTAATAAAGAAAATCTCGATGTGTTCTGTAATGTCTTTATGATTACCTTTAATTTTAGATAGCTAGTGAAGGAATGTGTGTTCAATACCTGGATCTGCTGTCTAATTACTTAGGATATAACAAGAACCAAATGTACGATAAAAGGCCAGGGCTTTTATTGGAGATCACTGGTGACAATATAAACCATAAATAAGTCTTACAACCTGTACAAGCCTGAAACATCACAGTCTGATCGGCATGTGTGATTGTTTTAGGCATATTTTGATTTCTATTCATCTTTAGTCACCAATCTGTGAAAAGGAAATACGTAGTCACAGAGGGATATAGCTTCAAAGTCTCTCCCAGGAGGATTAAATACACAGGTCCAACAGATGTTTTACATTTACTTCTACAAATAAACATACTCACAGCTCTGTCATTCAATTCAAGCCACCCCTTATGCTTACGACAGTCTTTCAGGTAAAGTCACTTTAAGCCTTCTCATCTATTTCATAAATGCTCTTACTATTTCCCTTCTTAACACACAAATACACCTACTACTTTGAATTAGCTTCTGAGAGTTTGGAGCAATACACAGAATAATCTCTTATTAACAGCATTTGTATTTCAGATTTTTTGTTTTATGTAATTTGCCTAATCCTCAATCTACTTTGCACAGGAAAATGGTAACTATTCCTCTTTTATAACTGGGGAAACTGAGGCAGAGATTTCCAATAACCTGATTCACGTGATAACACTTTGAAGGTGGGATTAGCTGCCAGATCTCACAATTTCTAAGTCAGCATAGGAGCAAAGAGATGCTTGGGCTGGAGTTCCTCACATAGAGAAGCACATGTTGGAAGAAAACTTTGGTTATGTTGTGTCAAGTAAGAGAGCGATTAGGAGTCTTGTACAGAAGAACAGTTGATTTAAAGGCAGCTTCTCCTCAAGTATATTCAACAGCTGTACATGTACAGAGTTATTTCAGCCTTGCATCAATGAAACTAAGAGCAGGATTTGTCCATTATGCCTGAAATAGAGAGGAAGTTTGTGGCAGAGTGAATTCTGGATCTCTGAGTTAACTACAATCTGTTAGTATGAATCAGAGAAAAGACTCTGCAGGTCAGTGTAGTCACACCAGGGTGGAAGTAGTATAAAACTAGATGAAAACCAGGTCCTGGAATTAGAGCAGCAGTGCTGCCTGGGCCCTAAGAGACAGCCAGAAACCCTTTGATAGAGTAAAATCCTGATACACTGCAAGAAACAACCTGCAAGTGAGTTCCCTATCGGCATCATTAATGCATTCCCCAAAGCACAAATCAGAAGGCTTTTTCCACAGGAGCAAAGATATAGAAAGATGCTCCCTGTTTAATGACACCAGTGAATGTTTTGCCTGGTGTGGAGACAAAGAAATTGGCTCCTGCTGACTTGGTACCAACACAGGCTGGTACTGGCCCAAAATTCACGGTCAGAAAGGATGCAAGGCAGAGCAAGAAGGGGAAAGGAAGAGGCACTTAATTAGTGGGGCAACTAGACAGTGGTTTTGCCCTTTGGCTTTCTGCAACATGGGACTCAGTTTCCTTATAATCTGTTCTTCTGCTCTTCTACATTTGTGAAAAATGTGGAATAGGTGCTCAGGATCAAGCAGAGGAAAATCAAACAGTCTTGGGGATGGTCTCAGCCTCAGACGAAAAAGAGATTTGAACTCTGTACCTAGGCTAAGAATCAAGTTTTCAGCTGTTACAGAATTTTAAATCTGGGCTTTGGTTCTAACCCAGATAAAAAAGCACAAGGCAGTCACTAGGTACAGCAGATTTCTTTCTCCCTCTTCTTTTGTTTGAAGTTCAGGTCTCAAGTCAGTGTTGTCGTTTCCAAAGCTCGTAAACAGACTTGTGAGGAGTCACAAAAGATCATCTGATCCAAAAGGAAAGATTAATATCCTATCATTCATGGATATATATCACTTTCACAATTTATATGGACTGAAACAGCACAACCACCCTAAACAACACCCTTGTGCTTAACATCTTTGCTTTCCATTTCCACAACATGGTAGCTTTCTGCAGCTCTTCTTCTATATATTGAAACTTTCCCCTGTGGTAGCTGTAAAGTCTCCAAAAAGAGAAGTTTGGCAACTCCTTTGACTTCTGTGCTGCAGAGGTCAACACTTTGTTTCTTTATCATCCTTATTTTTTTTCTAGTCTTACCTCTACCCTTATATTTAATTGTTCTATTCGTCCTCATCTGCCTACTGTAACTTCTATGATTTCTACTGTCATTTTCTGTGTTTATATAAAGTCTAATTTTCATGGGGCTGCCCTGATTCTTGACCTCTGTGCAATGCCTCAGTGCTGGATACCAAGATACAAGTTTTATCATCTAAGTGAGACGGATGTTCAAGAAGGAATTTGTCACTCTGGTACGCTCCTCTCAAAGATAACACTGGCCAGTGGGTGATGATGAAATAACCTGGATACGATCAACAACAAAAGGAAATAGTAGAAAAGAAAGTAAATAAATTAGAAACAAAAACAGACCAGGAAGAGGGATTATAAAAATATTCCAAGTCTTACAACTGGTTTAAATTTCTCTCCCACCACAGAAATGAGAAACTGGCTGATACAGATACTGCAGTTTCTGTGTATCCTACAAATATTGCTGCACCAGAGTCAAAAAACTAAGCATAGTATTTCATTCCCAACTCCAGCTGAAACTTAGGCTGAACCTGAATATTTCTGGGTTTGCCTAACCTGCATTTCTAATGCTGTTTGTTCTAAGCCAGCAAGCCCCAGTTTCCACAGGGAATGTTTGAACTTAAGTCCTAATCCATATGAACGACGGCAAGAACACATAAGAGCAGGAATCATAAATCTAAAGCCTTTTATTTTAGTTTAGTTTTCATTGCCTGATAGCTCCATAGCTCTAAGCATTGTGGTTTCCACAGAGGGTAGCAGCACATTGCCAGCAGCATACCTAATTAATTCCTCCTCGCCTGTTCCATGTGGCTTCCTTATCCCTCATCCCACTGACCTATTGCTTCTCTTCAAGATAGGCTAAATTAATGATGATGAAACTAAGGAAGAAGTGAATTATTTAATTCCAGAAAGTATCAAAGCTTACATGAGCCCAGCACCGACTAGGCCAGAAGGATCAGTCCATGCCCTTGAGATTGTTTTTCTGAGCTCCTCCCTGTCTTCTCATCAAAATCAATGGGAATTTAGCCCGGTCTTCAGTGGGTGACCTTTTGATTCTCAAGAGGTGTATAATGCTTGGCATTTACTCTGTGTAGTGTCGTTCATGAGAAGGGCTCAAAATATCTCTCTACACCAAGTCTCACAATATCCTCAAAGGGAAAGTAAGCATTATGCTCATTTAATTAATGCATACCCAAAGGCTAAAATACGAACTAAAGGAGACTGATCCTTCAAGGTTCACAGCTTGCTCGTATTCTGGTGAAGCTGGTGGGGAGATGAACGCACCGAGCACCAAAAAGGACTAGCCTCCAAGACCAAAGTCAGTTTTCCAATCAAAAATTCTGATCCAGCATGCTTCATTCAATGTTTTCAATCAATGCCTTCATGTACTGCTGTGTCAAGACCCAAATGATAAAAATAAGAAGATATATTTTAAATTAATTTGGTTTTGAGGGTGAATATATGTACATAAGCTAACCAGTCCCAAAGAGTGGCAGCACCGAAACCAATATGGCCTCTTGCTTGTACCAATCAGCATAGCACAGCAAACAGAAAGGCTCACTAGGAAGGCACCAGCTTTCAGGACTTGGATTCCATTCCTGCACTGGCCAGGGCTTGACATATAGCCCTGAATTAAGTCACCACTCCCAGATCCTCTGTTCAACTCCTTTCTACTACCATCACCCTGACGCTAACAATGAGTATGCTACTATCAGTAACATGCTGCCTAAAAGCAAGTAAGAAGAGGGAGCAACTGAGGCATAGAGAAGCTAAATAACTTCTAAAACCATGTAGGATTTCTAGCGTAGCCAGGGAATTCAGTAGAGTTGACCAGGTCTTTGTGGAATTAAAGTTCTGTCCATTGGACCACGAGGAAAGTACAAGGATGTAAACTTCCCTCTGCTTATTTTCATCTGTCATCCACCCTTCCTCTCTACCTTTTTGATCATAAAGCTGCTTATTTTCATTACATGCTAAGTTTTTCCAGGCTTTCTCTATATTTGTAGTAAACTTGATGGCTTGACTGAGACTTATAAAAAATGTGTAAGCAGACAGATCCCTAAATTGCCTAAAGAATCCTGTTAGATGCATCATTACAAGAAAAGAAGGCAGTACTGAGGGGGAAAAAAAAAAAAGTACCATGATGCAGACCAAAAGCTAAATGCCCAAAGTTCCACTGAAAGACAGCATCACCTTTTTCTGCGTAGCAGCTTTAAGATAGAATTAAGTTAGGATGTCACTGAAAATAGGATCTCTCTCATGGGGGATAATGTCTACCATCATCCCGGAGCAATTTGGTGCTGTATGTTCAAAGAACTCCTGAGTTTCAGCAACAGACAGTCTAATTGCAAACATTTGATGTTAAAAGTTTGATGACTAGAAACACAGCAAAGCCAAGGCGTATTTCAGAACAGTGTGTGCTTGCTCTGTTTCAGAGTTATAAGACATCCATTAGAGAGGTGATGAGCTAACCACAATCTTCTTGGAAGGTTTCATGATTGTACCAGGATTTAAAGAAATGTTGCTAAATGCATCTCAGAAAAGTCCACATGAAAAAGTATTTTAGGATCTGAAGGCAAATAAACAAGGCACTGGAGAAGAGGGAAAACCTGCCACAGAACTAGGGTACATGGTGCACTGTATGTTTCAGTGTATGTACTGCTATCAACTAGTTTTCCTGTACTGGATTGAACTGTCTCCAGCATAGCATTGAGAATGTTAGTGCTAGAGAAATTATATGAAAAAAAAAATCTTAAAGGCGTCAACTTGATAAATTAAGAAAGTTTCTTCAAAACCTTATTCTTTCAGTCATGTGTTTTTCTTTTATTTGGCTGTGTCTGCTGACAGTAAAATACAGGTTCTATTAGAACAAAGTTCAGTTGTTAAAACTTGCATGTTCTGAAGAATATTTATAAAAATATAAAATTTGAAGTTTATGGAATGTCTAATTTACTTTTTTCAATTGAAGCTATTCTCTCAAACATTTGTATAACTCAGTAATGAAAACTATTAAAACAACCACTGTCCCACATGACAACTTTGTCTCTAAAATGGAGAGATACAGATTTGACAGATGGACCACTCGGTGGGTAAAGAATTGGCTGGATGGTCGCACTCAAAGAGTTGTGGTCAATGGCTCGATGTCCACGTGGAGACTAGTGACAAGTGGAGTTCCTCAGGGGTCTGTTCTGGGTCCAGTGCTGTTCAACGTCTTTGTCAGCGACATGGTTGATGGCACTGAGTGCACCCTCAGTAAGTTTGCCGACGACACCAAGCTGTGTGATGCCTTGGACTCACTTGAGGGAAGAGATGCCATCCAGAGGGACCTTGACAGGCTTGAGAAATGGGCTAGTGCAAACTGCATGAGCTTCAACAAGTCAAAATGCAAGGTCCTGCACCTGGGTCGGGCCAGTCCTAGGCACAAATACAAACTGGGCACAGAGTGGGTTGAGAGTAGCCCTGAAGAGAAGGACTTAGGGGTGCTGATAGATAAGAAGCTCAACATTAGCCGGCAGTGCGCTCATGCAGCCCAGAAGGCCAACCGCATCCTGGGATGTATCAAGAGAAGCGTAGGCAGCAGGTCAAGAGAGGTGATTCTCCCCCTTTACTCTGCTCTTGTGAGACCCCACCTCGAATACTGTGTCCAGTTCTGGTGTCCCCACCATAAGAGGGACATGGATCTGTTGGAGAGTGTTCAGAGGAGGCCACAAAGATGATGCAGGTGCTGGAGCACCTCTGCTACGAGGACAGGCTGCCGGAGCTGGGATTGTTTAG
>NW_009723477.1:14723-42855 GCF_000703405.1 Apaloderma vittatum | reverse complement strand
AAGTGTTCAAGGCCATGTTGGACAGAGCCTTGAGTAGCCTGATCTAGTTGAGAGGCATCCCTGCCAATGACAATGAGGTTGAATTAAATGATCTCTAAGGTCCCTTCAGCCTAGGCCATTCTATGATTCTATGAAACACAAATTAAATACATTTTTATTTTGACAAAACTTTTTTTTTCTTAACCTCGGGTTCCGTGAACAGTCTCCCATGTTAGTACATTCTTAATACACGGAGTTTGCAAAGAAAAGAATCTTCTAACAGACTGCTTTCCTTGACTGTTAGTTAGGCATTCCTTAATGTGTGTTCCAACCGAGTGTCACAGTTATAAACCTATAAACAACCCGACCCATAAAAATTCATACTAGTTTTTAATTATTGTTATTTATGATTTACTTTACTATACTAGGTTTACTTTACTATATTAGGCATCACCCATGTTCCAAATATTTTGGAGCTCTTAGGATTGTTAATGCAATTTAAATACATATTGGGACTGTACCGAGTTCTCATTCAGGAAAGGAACTGTATCAGAAAAGAAAGCTAATTATGGCTTATCTCACTGAGTTATTTCTCCCCAAGTCTCCCCTCTCACTTTTTTTTGTAAGTATTGCAAACCCTAAGTTGTTAATCTGATATACGCTGCTAGATAAATTAAATATCAACTATTTCTCATATAAAAGTTATAGTTTGATCAATACAGCTAAAAGCTTCATTCTTGACATATAAATTTCTAAGATTTAGAACTACCAATTTTAATCTCACATGTCAGGATTAGAAAATCACGCCAGAATTTAGCTCCACGACATTCAACAAAATTTTTCATTCAAATAATTTAGTGAGAAAAGAACAGTTGATTCCTCTTTATCATAAGAAACATAGATTGCATAACCTCACTAGGTTCTGCAGAAGGGTACATGTTACTTTTCTATCTTCTCCCTCTTGCCTTCCTCCCTCTCCTTCTACTCCCTCTCTAGGAAGTAGCCTCCTAGAAACAGGTGTGAGGGAAAACACCCAAACCAAGTTAGAAAGGGCAATTTCTGAGATTATTTGTTTTTCAGGCTAGAAACATATAGGAGACAGTGGAAAACCACCAAGAAGGTTTGCCCTCACGTTCTGCAAGGAACTGAGCAAATCTCTTTTGCCCTTCCTGTACTATACAAATGAATTTCTTGCCGAGTGAGTCATTTCATTTCCCAGATAGCCCCTACGTCCTTCTTATGAAGGAGGGCACAAGAGAGAAGAGAAAAAACAATAAATAAAAATCAGTTGGATTCAGCAGCAATGGGTGTGATGTGGGAACCTGATTAGAATGTCATAACATACCCCTGATACAGGAAGCTAAATAGAAAAGAGCAAGCAGTCTGCGAAGCTTTTGCTTTCAAATCACATTTATTGTCACCTTAAAAAAAAAAAAAAAAGGAAAGAAAAAGTAGTCAAGCAACGGAGCTGATGCTGGATCTCCAAAAGGTTTTCTACAATAATTTTGAAGAAGGTCATGTGAAGAAGAGAGGAAACTGGAGTCCTTTCCCTCCACAGAGGAAAACAAATGGGTGACATTATGCTAATGAAGACAATTCACTCCCAGGATGAGTCATTCAGCAGCAGCAAGGTCTCTCTCCTGCCTGTTGATTCATTTTCTTCTCCCTCAGCATCAAGAAGGCATCTTAAAAGGGTTGACTGGGTGACCTACCCAGTAACAAGTTTGGGTTTGATTTTGTTATTTATTTGCTATTAGCATAGTGTCACTCCCAGGACATGTCCCTTTTGTGATGGAATATCCTCTGGGTTATCTTTTGTGAGATGGGACGGAACAATGCTTGAAGCAAGACATGGTGCCAGAAGGTCTACAGCAGAAACAAGACATGAGCAGGCAGCATGTCTGTTGGTAGGAAGCTCATTTTGGTCTCTGCCTCGCAATGTAAAAATTAAAGATACGATTTTTCTTTTGCCTTGAAATATCATTGTCATTGTGTGAATAATTCCTAAAGGCTCTATTTCTCTCCTTTGCTTTGACGCAGGAGCTTTTAAACAGATCAACCCATCAGATGTGAAAGCCCAGGTATGAACTAGTACAGTAATGGAATATAGGTCCAATTATGCAAGGCTTCCTTGAGCAAAATTGCTCAAAAATCAAAATAAAATGAAGATGTCCACAACATTTGGTATAACAGGAGTATCAGCTGCACAAGGATTCTACATCTGACCTGATCTACTGCAGTGGAAAAAATTATAAACATTGTCCTTCAGAACTAGAGCACTTTATTTTCATTTAATGACAACTATAATGGTCTTTTTAAGCAGCAAGCAAAAATTAAAGTACTATTTTTAAGTGTGTATTTTTTAAATGTATCACTTTATGGAGATATTACTAACCAGATAGCTGGTATTAACTGTCATATTTCTAGTGACTGAAGGCAGCTGAATCAATACTTCAAACTAGGTTCAATATTTGAATGCAGCAGTAAGGAAGGTGGTGTAATCCACTGTTATAGATTAGATAGCATGTCAATCCTAAATTGCACATTACAGAAGAACCTTTAGTTAGAGACACTTTTCCTCTAAGATAGCTGGTTTTTTTTCTGAGTGGTAAATATTCTTTGTACTCAGTTATTTAATCCAAGTTCTCCCTGGTGTCATACAATGCAGAATTTGTCTCCTGCATCTATGACATTGCCAATAACACTCAATAAGACATCAAATTAAGGATCAAAAAGTATTTAAGATCAAAATCTTTGATTGCCTGTAATGAGATGTCCAATGATGCTAATCGCAGAAAAAGTGTCTGTTTAGAACTAATCATCAGAAACACATTTCAATGTGAAATAAGTAATGATCAGTATGACAAGAATAATAAAAAAAGAATCAATTGCACATATTAAGTGAGAGCTTTCATACATTAAATATTCATTTTATGCTTCACATTAACACCTTAGTAAATAAATTTTTATGTTTATTGGGGATTTCTTACCTTTCAGTAACTTTCATTTGGAAGTGAAAATGCTACTTAGAAAAATACTTGAAAAGGTGACTTTCAGTCCCAGAAATCAGACAAATACTTTGCAAGTTGTAAGAACCCCTTTTTGTTTAAAAAGCTGATTTCTATCAACCAGAGCCTGTATTCTGAAGTTAAGGGTAAAACTCCCATCTGCTTCAACAAGAGCACAAGAGGGACTTAAATTTGCAATGTACCCTCTCTCTCAATCTGTCACAAAATCCCACACCATCTTTCACCTGTCTGGGCAGGCGGATGCTACGGTACTTGGACAGAGAGCTGAGGGACAAGGAGGCTTCCAGACTAATGAGAGACAGTTTCCCACCTTTTGCTACACCAGTGAGAATCCCAAGTAACTAAATGAAAGATGATCTGTGTTACATCAGGTTTACCAAGTCAGCAGTACCTGGCTCTGATATTACATATGAAGCCACTGGAGGAGACTGATCACTTGTGATAGGCAAAGACTAGGTGAGCTTTGGAAACTTCCCTCCTCCCTCTTGTTTGATAGCAGAGGCTGTGCTTGCCTGGAGCTGCTGCAGTGGCAACCCATGGATTGTACTACCCTCTATCATCATTAGCTTGAAAAAGAATGTGATCCATACTCCAATTTACCAGTGAATTGGGTGGTTGGCTCAGCTGAAGGCAGCTATATCCTGGCAGCTCTGCTGCAGAAGCAGTGAAAGGTATCTTGTACTCAGGTTGGATCAGATCTGCTCTCAGCTTTGGGATGCAAGAAGGCCAAGTAATTCCTACAGAAAAGCTATTTTTTCTTTTTTTTTGATGGGAATTGCTTAAGAGGGACAGCCTGGGTGCATGGTATCTCACTGAACTGCATTCCTATTATGTCACACAATCACCGAACTGTTTGAGATGAAAGAGATCTTAAAGATCACCTAGTTCCAACACTCTGCCATGGGTAGGGGCACCATCCACCAGATCAAGTGTGTCAAAGTACCATCCAGCCTGCCCTGGAACACTTCCAGGGATGGGGCTTCCACTACTTCTCTGGGGAGCCTGTTCCATTGTCTCACCACCCTCATGATAAAGAATTTCTTCCTAACATGTAGTTTAAAAGTACCCTCTTTCAGATGGAAACTTACACCACATCTTATCACTATACTCCCCAATAAAGAATCCCTGCCCATCTTTCCTGTAGCCCCCTTTAAGTAATGGAACCTTCTCTTCTTCAGGCTGAACAATCCCAACTCTCTCAGACTGTCCTCACAGGGAAAGTGCTCCAGCCCCTAATCATCTTTGTAGCCTTCCTCTGGACTTGCTCCAACAGATCTGTATTTATACACACAAAGTTGACCTCTATGGCCAGGTGCATCATGTCTCCACAAGTTCTCTAACCCACAGCTTTGGGTGAGCTCCTCGGCCCCTTTCCTACACCTCTGCGCAGTTACTAGCTGCTGGTTTCACAGCTGCCACACTCCACTGCAGAGTCAGCTCCTGTGGGAAACTCTCAAGCCAGCGACAGAGCCCCAATTTGTTTAAAAAGCAGGAGAGCATGAAGATCTAGAAGTATTCTTCTGTAGTAGTAAAATGCTTGTCCCTGCTCTTCATCTCAAAGAGCCCCAGAGAGTTTTGAGGAAGGGTGAAGTGACCTGCCCTGGTAAAAATGCTTGCATAAAGTTTAAAACTGCTTTGTGATGTTTGCTAGGCCAAACTGGACATCCACATGAAAAATGTGAGATTCTGTCTATAATCAGTATGCAGTTCTTTTACTCATCTCTCTCGTTGGCATTCTTTTAAAAAAATTATTTAAATAACATTAGCTCTCTGAAGGAGTAGGTTACTAGAAATTCCTAAAGTAGGTGCAGAACTAATGAACATTAATTTTTCCAGTCTTCCTCTGAGGTTGGGTTCTCTGGTATCGAAAGAATACTTTTAATCTCAACTGAGGCCCTTTACTCAGAGGGAATTAGGCTTTCCCTTCTCTATCCACAATCCTGTTTTTATTAATTTTTTAGTATCTAAATAACTGTGAGAGGGCTTATTCCAGACCAAAAAAAAAATTTAAAAAAAAAAAAGAGAGAGAGAGAGCAACTTGGCCACTCAGTTCAAAAGTTTGAAAAAATCAAGAATGAAAATCAGATCTACAATATGAAAGTCTAAAACTTGTGTTCTCAGAAATTCAGGCTTAAGAAAGAATCAAAATGTATTCTCGTGATTTCAAAGATGTAGTTTCTTGACCTAGTTACTTCTAATAATATTGGCTCTGATTTTAGTCACGATTAAAAAAAATCCACAGCAGAGAGAGTAAATAGATTAAAGCTATGACCAAGAAAACTGGATGAAAAGAAAAGATCTGGTTATACTGCTTGGTTGGTTAAACCATACTCATTGCCAGCTCCTGAACCATGATACTCAATCCTTCTGTCTCCTATACTATCTGTTGTATATTTGTCCACATCTTTTGTTATGGTACACACTGATCTTCTAGGTCTGGCATGCTTTATAAACACCTTTGAAGCTCTTGAGTCTTGGTTGCAACCAAGATAAATATGGCTATACTTGCCCTTGATTGTGAAACACTAAGAAATATCATCAGGAGCATAGACACAGAGCATCAGGAAACGTCAAGGTATCACTAAAGCAAGGAGGTCTAAGTCCTGCCTATGATGAAAAGGACTCTGTACACCTAAGATGGACACTCAGCTCCTTTCAAGACAGAAGAGCCTCTGGCCATACACAGTGAGTTCAGAGCCTGATGTACAGATCTGCCCTGCCAAACGGGGTTTAGCTTGTGGAGGGCAGCTTAATTCCCGGTTTCCGTTGGGACACAGGGATGGACTAAGCCTATAGGTGTGTCACACCAAATCAGAATCAAAAAACCCCACATTTCTGATGCAGCACATAGAGAAATAAAATCTGTCTCTACCTGTTCTCTCGCAGTAAAACTCTTCAACTAAAAGACTATTTTCCTGTGCAGTGTAACAAAAATGACATTTGCCTAAAAAGTTGTGTTTTGTCACTTTTTGTGACATCTCCTGTTGATTTAATTATTCAGCAGCCCAAGGGACTGAACTTCATTTTGTCTCATTCTAAAGCTCATGGTCTGAGCTGCTGATCTAGAGGAGACTGTTATTCACAGGTAGTTGAACAGCAAACTTTTTATTGAGACGGAGGCCATCTAGTGCCAAAAAAATATGATATTCTGCAAGAGGGACACCTTAGTAGCAGGCTGAGGTCTCCCAGGTGGTGTGAAGAGAGTAGCAGCTGACAATAAAAAATAAAATCAAATAAAGAAGACAAAGTAAAAAGATAATTTTAGACCCTTCTATTGAAACAAAATTATTCATTTTGATTCAGCCAGAAATCTAACATATTGACTTATTTTCAGGTTGTCTTTTAATTTTAATCTCTTTTTTCAAAAGAAAAAAAAAAGACATTTCTGAAAGAAAATTATAAACTTAACTTTAAAAAAGGGGAGAAAGCAATCATTCAGATACCTTCAAAGTGCAGTCTTTTATCACAATTTACATCTTGTTTTTATTCAAAATAACCATTGAATTTGACCCCACACACTTCTTATTAAGCTAAAGATTTAATAAAAATTTCCAACTCTATCCTTAAATCATTGGGACATGCAAATCTATGGTTCAAAATCTTGGCTTTATCATAAGTTTTCTGTAAATAATGTGAGGAAATGTATTGTTCATCACATTTTAACTTGTCCAACCCTCTGGCTCATTCTCAAACTCCGCTATGCAAATACACAATCCTTGAACAGTTTACAATTTGAGTCCAAGGTACAAAACCAGAAGATAAGCAGAAAGGAAAAACAGTGAGACAATTTCAGAATAGCACATTATGTATAAAACATTTCCCTTCTCATGCTGCTGTAGATTTTGTCTCTATTAAAAAAAAAAAAAAGAAAATGCTTCAGAGCAGACGTTATCTCTTACTGAATGCTTACAGAGCCAAAAGCACAACAGATCACAGCATTGAAACAGTACAAATAGCTTCAAATCTTGCCAATGAGACCTTTGAAAGTACCTCTCTGTTTCTAGATTTTGTGAGTTCTGGAAATCACACAAAGCACTGTATATTGTAGCAGCAAAGGTGCAGCTTTAAACACACAAGCCAGCTGTCTTACTCCACCACCCTTTGTACGCTGCAAAGAGAGTAACCCTCTGCATTGGGCATCTAATTCTTGTATTGTGTAGATGCTTCAGGGACCTTTAGCTCTTTGTCTCATTTCTGTGTCACACCTAAACCATGATCCTGCATCAGTATGAAACCTTAAATACGCACTTTAGTTTTAAAAAGACATTTTTCTTTAAAGGAAAACTAAGCTGTTTTACATTTTGCCAGAACAACCATATTGATAGGTGGGGCAGAACAGATGAAAGTCAAAAATTTGCTCAGGGGTAGGATGGTTGGTGTACCTAAGCATCTGTAGTCAGCAGCACAGTAAGCACTGGCTACCACAATGTCCAGACACAGGATAGACATACAACATATAAATATATACACTTAGAGTTTTTTATATGTCAGATATCTTATTTAGACAGTGTATTAACTCACTGTTTTACTTGTTAGTTACTCTACATTCTTGTTAGCAATTGACAGAAATTTACTTATAATTCTTCTTATAAGGTAGCATTTTTTCACCTATGCCTTTCTTTTTTTTGGTCCATGCAACTGCTGTCAGAGGTGAGCAGCAAATTTCTAATCAACACATTTAATCACACTCTCTCTTCAGAGAGGCCACTGTAGTGCTCACATAATCTCATTTGTCTGGGTTCCTGGAAATTACTTGGAAAAACAACGGTGTACAGCTGCAGAAGTGCTGCAGGGTGAATAGGGAAAAGAGGTGCTCCAGTCTCTTTCTCAGCTCCAGCATTTGTCCCTCAA
Source organism: Apaloderma vittatum (assembly GCF_000703405.1). Classification (NCBI taxonomy): domain Eukaryota; kingdom Metazoa; phylum Chordata; class Aves; order Trogoniformes; family Trogonidae; genus Apaloderma; species Apaloderma vittatum. The sequence goes on along the minus strand of NW_009723477.1, from coordinate 34,996 downwards.
TTTAGAAAATGCAGAAGGATCCAATTAGCAACACTGAGTAGGGTTTCCACTTTGCCCAGCTAGAGAAATAGCATATCTAACCCAAAACACAACCCATATTACTAACACACTTATCTTGACTACCTGGTATTGGACAAACTAAAGTCATCATCACCGTTGCTTAGGATTTGTCACGTGAGTACATTAAATACATGTTGAAGATTTCAACGCACAAAACTGACAGTAACTTAAAGAGGCACCAACTGTTCAATTTATTTCATTAACTTCAGGCTCTTAAGTAATCCGTCCTTTGGAAACGCTTCAAGAGATTTCACTGACTACAGAGTGAACTGAAGGAGATTAGCTCCTAACCTGACACCTCAGCTGGAGTGAATCAGAGACCAGCAGGCAAAGACACAAGACTGAATCACCAGTTCTCTTCACAGATATCCTGACGGCTACTTGTGAACAAGCCTTCCTTTACCTCACTTCTCTGCCATCCCTTTTCTCCTTGTGACTGGAAAGATCCCAAAGGCAAAGGACATCTCTGCATGTCTGTGAGTTGCTAAACTTTGTACAGTCCTGACTTTCACTGGAGCCTGTAGCCCTTATTGATGCATAACTTTATAATCTGAATTATTACATCACCAGAAGAACTCATTTTGACATGGCAAGAGTACACATTTAAAAAAAAAAAAAGAAAAACACCTGCTGAATTAGATGATTCTAATGGAAGTACAATCTTCTGCATCTGAATAGAATATTAATGTAGAATTGGAAATGGCATCTTAGTATTAGGAGCCTAGTCCATAAGTTCAATATACACTGAATGATCAGAGATTGGCATAGCCAGATGGCAATTCTGATCCTAGGTGGGTTGAACTGACCCCTAGAAGTGTCTGTGAATATTAACAGTTCCCCTTCATGATTTGGAAAGAACATCTTAATTTACACTGAATCCTCTAGTGTATTTCTTTCTTTTCTCACCCAACTCAAAAAATGCTTATATAGAAGACACCAAATCAGACCACTCGCCAAAAACAAACAAACAAACATACAACCAAACCAAACAAAAAAAAACAAAACAAAACAACATTCTTAAAGATTTTCTTTCATTTTCATTTTGGAGCTGTCTATGCAACAGCTTGTTTTAATCCATTTAGCTGCATTTTTTTTCAGACTAAAACGTCATTGCAAACCAAAAATGTTATAATTCTAGATTTCAGGTAAGAGATCAAAAAGTATTTATGTGCCATATTGTACAACAAAAGGGCAAATTCTGTGTCCATTAACATAAATGTCAAAGGTCTCATTCTTTTGCAGATTCTGGCTTTAAAGAGTAAGGCCACTGAGCAATATCATCAGAATTAGGACTACTTTAAATGATGGGGGAGAGAAAAAAAGAATATGAAATGAAGTTGCCCTTGCACCGATATATCATTTTTGCCTGTTTCCACAGAGCATAACAGTTGAAGAGGGGAAACCTGGACATGGGCCTATTCATATGAACAGCTGCTCCTGCTAATTACCTGTCGGTTTCTAAACTCCTGATCGGAAGGCAAGGGAACAGCATTCCCACCACTGGAACTATTAAAAGATCATCTGTTTCTATCATCAGACCAGAAATGAAGACTCATCTCACCAGGATGCTCAGTAAGGAAATTTAGGACGGAACTGCAGCGGACAAGGATTCATTTATCTCAAACTCTGCTGCTATATTTCTGCCCATGACCTTTTCCATGCCTACGTGCTATGGTGAGAGGTTCTGCTCTGAGAGTACCACATCCCAGGTCCCATTGGGGGATGCACATCTATGGGTAGTATAGGAAGGCAACAAGGCAGATATATACATGTATGACATGAGATGTGAAAAACGAGATGGGAGTAAGATGGAAGTATTTTTCTAAAAGAGGAATACTCTAAAAGTACTCTAAAAGAGGAATACTGTCCTCAGTTGGAAAATTATGATTAAGTTTCAGGCTGGGAAGGAAAATCCCAGGCTACTTGATTTCATAGGTCATTCACAGCTGTCTGAAGCCTCTGCTGTAACTGTAGGTGCAAGGGGAGTTAAGTGTGGAAGCAGAAAGCAAAGCACAAATTATGAGACCATCAACTCTTCAAAAACTTTAAGAAGAAAATCTGTTGGGGCCAAATATATTTTTCTCCGGGAGACTGACATCAAACCATGAAGAGAGTTGTTCAGATCTTCCAAAAATGTCTTAGGGAGGAGGACAAGCAGGGTCTGCATCCAAACCCACTGACAGCAACAGAAGGATTCCTGCTAACAAAAGTGAGGTTTAGATCACGCTGGCAGCTGCTTGCCAGGCATTTGCACCAACAACTTATTAAAACTCTTACCCTATGTTAGAAAACAATTTAATGCATCCACAAAAGTCAGAGGGTTTTAGGAAGATATTTCAGTCATCTTCTGGCTCAGACTTCAGAATATATCCAGTCTTATCCAGTTTACGTAAAGAGCAGGCATCATAAAAAATGTAATCATCTCAGTTAAAGCCTAGTATCAGCCACTGCTAAAAGCCCACAACAATTTTGTTCATTATCAATATGTGAAATCAAATCCAACAGAGGAAAGGGTTGGTGGATATATGCAGTATGGATTTTTCATGCTGCCAACAATTAATTTTCCCCCAAAATGAAACACCTTTCATATTATTGTGTCAGGGAAATACTTGCCATCAGTAGGGTCTTTTGGCAGTGTAATTTATACATACTTTTTACCCATCTGTTAGCATTAAGGCTTTCTGTTGTTTTGGTGGTGGGTTGGGTTGGTTTTTTTATATCCTTTTCCAATTCTTCTTGAAAATTGAAAGGGATTAGGTTAGGATTAGGTTAGTGTTTTAAGAGAAAAGTCACAAAGATGGATGAAGATACTTTCAAAGAGATAATACACTGGAGGTTCCTTGCTACCAATTGTCACTAGGTGGAAGAATTTTCCATATTTATTGGACTTTTTTTAACCTCTATATAATTTATAATTTTCTTTTTTTTTTGCTTCTTCTGTCCAAGTAAACTGGCTGAGGTATCACTTAGCTTCATTTTCTGAGATATGACCAAGGGTTAGCAATTACCTTGAACTGATGTCTGATATTAGAAAATAGACAATCTCCTCTTGTTTCCCACTTGGTGAATCAGCAGTCTGCAATGCTAATCGTGTCAACGGATTTTGCTAAAGCAGAGGAAGGGGAATTCCAGGCTGACAAATAAGTCCCTGGATAAATGCACCTGTCAGTTACAGGAGAGCCTACATTGGCACCATGGAGGCAAAAGCAACAGGATGGATCTGTGCCGCTGAAAGTGATACTCACAGGGTCATGGCAAGAGCAAGTTACGCTGATGCACATGGGTTACGAGGGTGGCATGCAACCAGTAGGTATTATCCACCACAAAGCCCAGAAAGAAAAAACAAAACACTGCATCATTTAAAAGAGCAACAGTGTCGAAATGAGATGCACTGATCAAGTGGCCTTTTGCTCCTTCGATTCTTCCTTGCACTATTGCTATCCAACACTTTCATGTCATCAACATCCTAATAGTCTCTAGCTCACTGTTACCCAAAAATATTCCTCCCCCCAATTGTCCCAGATAAAAATACTAGACCTTCTAAAACTTACTACCTTTCTACGAGGTTTCTTTTAGGAATTTCTCAGAAAAAGTCCTTCTATTTTTCCCCAGACACTTTCTCTCCAGATAAGGTCATTAGTCACCCTACACTGTGTGCACAAACCAGCCCTTGGGCCAGATCCTGAACTAGAACCACCAACAGCATTTGAGTATTTGCTACTGCAGGTAGGAAGTTCAGACCTGTTACACAAAGCAACATGGGAAGAGAAATACAGACACAAAGATCATCTTTGCAACACGTTGTGGGAAAGGTGATTTTAAAAGGATTGGGACAGAAGGAAAAAAAGTCAGAAGATTGGGGGTGGGAAGGGAGTGGCTGGGTCATTGGCTGGCATCTGTCTTTTTTCATTGGCTGGCATCTATCTTTTTTCATTCTCCCTGTTCTCAGTAACCTCTTTTGCCTCTGTCACACCAAGACAATCTGGAGACCTGGCTTCACTTTGAGATTGTTTCACCCCACATTGGGAACTGCAGCACTGAGGGTACAAAATGCCTCTGTCTACTCAGTCATCTCCATGAACTCCTCACTTCTGATGCAACGCTGGTCACTGCAGCACTTTGCCAAGGAAAATAAGCACCACCATGAGCTGGGGATATCGTCTTACTCTGCTTCTCCCCGCAAAGCAGTAGCCAAGTGCCTACAGTCCTACAACACAGCAGGACAAGGCAGAGTGAAACAGAAAACTAATAGCACCAATATTGCTATTATCACATTAGTACAGGCTCCAAATCCTTTTGAATTACAAGACCAGCCTGGGATCAGCTTTCTCAAACAAGTCATGGAAAAGCAGGGAATATACTTCTCCCTAGCTGTCAAATTGTGCTCTTCTCTCAAGCAAAATGTAATTTTTGCTTTCAAAGAAGTGAAAAGAAATTTCATGGGAAGTTAGCATTTCTCTTTTAATAATGAAATGTACATCAATCCAATTTTACTCATCACGAAGATAGAGACTTTAAGTGTGCTCTGAATTTCCAGTATTCAGGTGGCCACTGATGCCCAAATTAGCTCTGTTTCACAGCTGTTATTAGTAGTGCTTTGTGCCCGCTTCACAACTAACAAAACAGTTTTATATTAACACAGGGACCTAAATAGATTTGTCCATTAAACGCTAGTACATTAGACCCAAGGTGTCCCTTACAAGTATCCCAGTGGAGTTTTCTAAACAATCTTGGCTACAGCAACCTTGGAAAGCAAGTTTACTGAGAAGCATTGCTATTAATAATAACCCTTCCAGGGCTGAATCCAGGGTCTAATGCAGAGGTGTTCTGGAAATGTGACTAAAGCTATGCTATCCTACTGGGAAGAGAAGAAAATAAAATGTTAGAAGTAACATTAAAAAAAACCCACACCAAAAAACAACCCAAAAACCCAGCAGGGAATGATGTGATCAAAGATTTTGATTCAAAATCCACTACATTAAGAAGAGTCTCCCCCCCACACCCTGCACTGACAATGATATTACAAGAGCAATAGAAGTATATTCCTGACAGATCAAAATAAGATTTTTATCTCTAGAGGACAAAAGACTTGTTAATTTCTTGGTGGGCTGGGCAAAGCAATGAAATTCTTATTGTTGTAATTATTAATTTCTTCAGTAAAGTGTTAAATCTCTAGGTATTTTCCTATTGGTTATGGGGTTTTATTTTATTTTTTTTTTTGTCTTTTCAGCAAAGCTATTTAATGTCTCTTCTTCTCAGAGGAAAGAAACCTGAATGGAATTAAGCATGTGTGATCACATCTAGCAGAGTGAGCAGACAAGAAGAAGGACAGAGAGAAAAAATTAAAACACTGACTTCCCAGGAACAGCAGTCGAAAAATATTCTCTACAATGTTAATTTGTCCTTATTTGGGTAGATTCTCTATCCTTAACAAAGTCATTTTTCACCACTTTGGTGGTGCCAAAGTGTAGATATTTGCTGTATCAGACAAAAAAATATTCTCTAGAAAGGGATGCTCTTTCAGGATGATAGGATATGTAAGTAACCACATACATATGTAACTTCTTTGCACAATTATTTTCTGAAAAGTCACCACCAGCAGTTTTGGTTCTAGCTAAGTTACACTTTGATCAAAAACTTTGTGACTGCAGATGTGGCCCAAGGTCTTCTTCCTGAGAAAGCTGTACTGTTACAGCCTACAGGGAGTGTAGGCTGGGAAAAAGAAAGCTAGTCAGAGAATCACCATCTGGAAGTCATCATTCCTACTATTCACATGAGGGAACAAGCCTGATCCAGGCCCCTTTTCCTCTAACTGTGGCCCATTATGGAAAGATGGGACCATTATGGAAGATCTCGGACCAGTAGAACCAGTTGTTTGAGCGAGGAGACTATGCTGCAACAATGCCTGTGCCCGACTGTGTCCTGGACATGAGTGAAAAAGGGGCCACCAAGGAGGTGAATCTAGATACCCTTTATTCAAATCCAGTGCCAGACTAGAGAGGATAAAGGTATCAGATTAGATGATGTGTGGCATATGTCTGAAAAAATCTTTAAGACCACTTAAGGAATTTATTCAGTCCCAAAGTATTTCTTTTTTTGTTTAGTTTATTGAAAATATCAAGATGATTGTGCTGTGGGACAAGTCAAAAAGTTTTGCTTTTAATGTTTCTTATTTTTTTTCCTTTTCTTCTTTTTTGCTTGCTTAGTGCTATTCATAAACCATTACCACCTAGGGACAGGTTGCAAGGGGACCAAATGTGATGATAGTTTCCATATCACTGCCTGAGTCTAGGAAAGGCCAAGAGGGAATGTACTTCCTACTAAGCTTAATATTTTCAAGGAACAGTGCCTGTTACAAACCTACAGTGCCACTGGGCCGCAAATTCTCCTTTTATTAAGAATCAGTCAATGCAGCTCCACCTTGGGAAAAATCAGTCTCCAAGCCTCAATCACGAGTCTTTCTCAGAAAAAGGGGTTCTTGCCATGCCTTTCTGGTTCCCTCCTTCAGCTTCACTGCAGTAGACCAGGATATTAATTGGAAAAGCAAGGCTAATTAAAACCAGAGAGGCAAAAGAAACTGTGGGGAAAGTGGAGAGGAAAAAAAAAAAGAAAGGTAAATTCAAGCACATAATAAAGAACATTTCTGCCTTGCTGCTCCTAGGAGGGATCTCATAACAGTGGTGCAACAGCCCAGAGGCTACAAGGAAAAAATTAAGCTACTGTGTATAACAAAGAAAACATCAAACCCTTTGTGTACCATCAAAATGGAAACCAAGAAATAAAGTTAACATGCTAAACAAGTGTTTGAGGAGCACCGAAGCATGCAGCATGTATTTTACTTCCACTTTCTGGGGAGTGCAAGGAGGCATGACTGAGATCTACGAAATCCAGGGATGGCCAAATGCTCCGCAGGTGCTTACAGCTTCAGCCAGGGCACAAACCCCAAAGTTCAGACAAACAGATTTTGAAGGGTTGTCTCACCAGGCAAATACACTACCTCCCTTTCCTCTAGAGATAAGTATCCATCATCTCTTGGAAGAAGGTCTCATAACCTCTCTCAGTGAGGATGCTTAGAGAAGCTTAACATGTGCTCATCCATCAACCTGATGCTTTTCTCTCTCTCATTCTGGAACCAGTCTAGGTCCCATCCACCACAGCAGAGAAGTGTCTTTGAATGCAAGGAAATCACCTAAGACCTGAAGTTTGTAAGAAAACTCTCCTGACAAATGTGACATCCTAATTCCCCGTAGCTTCTAATGCACTGGTGTATACGACAGCTTGCTGATAGAGAAGAGCAATCAGGAAGGCCCAGAAAAAGTGAATAACGGGATTTAAAAAGTATGGAGAAAAACACTTTTTCTCCTCTCTAATTAAAGTTATTCTTTATGTTTAACTTCTCTAAGAATAAGGACAGGCTAAAACTCAGATGGTGCTGAAACTTTTCTTTTTCGTCCAGCAAGACAAGGGGGAGAGAGAGGCCAAGACTGACTCTCACTGCCTTCCTTGCACATCCCCTCTCCAGCAAGGAAGTTGCACGTCTTTTGCAGATGTGAAGTCTGTAATTCCCTCAGTGTTTTTAACCCTTTTTTTTGGCTTCACACAGAGCTCACTGCATCTCCTTCAGGTCACCAGATTCTCCATGTCCCAACCTGTACTCATGAAGGAATTGCTCATGGTAGCAAGTATGGACAAAATATTTCTAGCCACTCCAATTTTAGCTACCCAGAGGTGACTGCCACCTTCAGCAGTACAGCCTGAGGCTCATTTTAACATCATTCATTTACAAGGAAATTTAAAATTCCCAAGTAAATCCAAAGCCTATAGGAACATATTCAAGTCTCATGATAAACAGTTAGGAAAGAGCGTTTTTCCCCTACAAGACCACTTTTATTTCAGATGAAAAAGAGATGTGAATATTTGAAACACACACAAAATACCAAAATGAAAACTCAATTTACAATTCACTATTTTTTTCCTCTCCTCTCAAGATAACTTGTTATTAGCTTAAAAACTACCTCATTAATTGGCTGCAAGGAGGAACTTCATTCACAAGACATTTAGCTACTGGGAGTAGGGAAAAAAAAAAGAACATAAAGCAATATATATTCAGAGCTTGAACAATATTTTGCATCACAACAGACTTGGGGATGGGAAATTACATTAACTTTAAGCATTCCTTTCCCCTTCTCCACCCCCTCCATCAAACCACCCTTCTCCAGCCTGCCTCATCAGCTTAGGAGTTCCTGTTACTAAGCGATTTTGACCTCACTGCCTTTGTTTCCTCACTAGGAACACAGCAAGTGTGATAGGACCTTAAGGACAAAGAGATGAAAATAAATAAATAAAAGCAGGCAAGGACAATCACAGAGCGGCCAGTGTTAATGTCACCATATAAAGGATCTGTCAGCATTTCCATTAGAAACTCCTATTTTCAAAGGTTTATAACTTGGTCATAAAAATTCACTCTGAGCAGCAGCTGGAAACTTGGCAAACAAAATCTCACTCAGCTTCAATTGATTTTGCTTTTTCTTTCTTTCCCCTTGTTCCTCATCCACCTTCATCTTCTCTCTCTCCCCATCCCCCCATCCCCTTTTTTTCTCCTCCCTGTAGACACTAAGTTTGGGTTGATTTAACCAAAGAATGCAAGAACAGACGTCCTGCCACACGTCAGATGCTCTAACGCTAGTCACATTTCCCCTTTTCTTGTCCCTAGGGCTTTGTTTACGGGACTTTTGTGGCTTTTGTTTTCCTTAAAGGTATTTTCAATAACACGATCCTCCAGAATTTTCAGGGCTGACCTCAACACACCAAAGCCCTATAGCTTTTTGTACTTAAACAATCAAACAACTTAAACAACTCTATGATTCTAGGATGCTAGCTTCTGCAAAGATTTTTTTCTCTTCGAAGAGACAGATACTTACATTAATGTGCATGTCTTAGTCCTTTGTGGCACGTGAAGCCTGGTCAGAAATGTCAGAATAGCTCAGTTAGAAATAGGAAATGCTGCATCTCTTGGTCTCTGCTGGGTTTGACCCACCAAATCCTTTCTCCTGTCATACAAAGGGCTCATCTACATGGGATGTTTAAGTGAATATGACAGCAGCCATCTTGGCTGACACTTGAGACTAAACTGGAGACTCTAAGCACGATGCTGTGCAACTTAAATTAAATTGCCAAGGCAAACGGACCAGGCTCGAAGAGGGGACGCATAACTTATGCTGAACAGCGGGAAGATGGCTCTGTAGGTGTAAGGAATGTCTTGAATTAAGTGCAGTTTGCTCTGATACAAGTAACTCCCCCAACAGCAGTCCCAGGTACTCACTAATGAATATAGGGAGAGGTAAGAGGAAAGGGAACTAAGTGTATCGGTATCATTGGACAGTGAGATTTGAAAAGAAATCCCACTGAAGATAGGTTTTAAGGTGATACCAAAGAAACAAATGTGAAAGCAAAGCAAGGAGACTGAAAAGCAAGGCATGAAAATCTGAGAGTTCAGGTTCAGAAATATCCCAGTGTTTGAAATGCTCCTCTGAACTGCCTGAGTCAGTAAAATGTCAGCGAGACAGTGGCCTCTATCATGAGATTTTCCATCCCAGTTTGCACTGACAAGAGAATAAACTCATACGCACCGTAAACGCAAAAGAGATTAAATTAGGAGGAACGGCAAAAGATTGCCTGAATCTTGGGTCATCACATATCAGGATTTATATTCATGCCTGCACACTGGGTGTTGAATCCCACTACAGGGAGGATTTCCACTATGTGTCACAATATAGTTCATGCTGGACTAAATAAGGTGACAAAATCAAAACAAGCACAGTGTATATTATAGATTATATGAAAAAATCAGCATACTCTTCCTATTTGTCTAAGCAAAATAAACAATTATATTAGAAGGGCATCAGTGAATTACATCAGTACAGAAGTAGTCTCATTATTTCATGATCTCATTTTTCAGACTCTGCACACAGAATTATCCTTAGAATGAGCCACCTCCCTCTTCTTTTCTGTTTTGCACATACTAAAATGCATAAGAAGAAATTTAGAACAGGGTCTCTGTCTTCCTCTGAGTATTTTATATTTCTGCATCAGTTAAACATGAGAAGTGGGTTTAGACGCACACTGTTCAAAACTAAATCCAAGTTCTGTTGAAATTCGTAATCATATCTAAATTCTATACAGTGACGTTTTGTCAATAACCTAAGATGTAAGCTTACTTTCCCAGTGGTTTAGGTTTTGTCTAACAGAACATATGAGCTCATTTAACTGAAACTCATATGTCTCATTTACCCCTCATGCAACTAAGATAATACTCACTTATCCTTCAGAAGAAATGCTGCAAAAATTGTTAATGTAAAGAAAATTAGAAAAGTTGGCATCAAATTAAACAAGAAGACAAATTTACTTAAAAATCATATGCTTACATTTCTGTCAGAGTACGTAAGCTCAGCAAATGCTTGTTTTCCCCGATTGGAATAGCAGTGTCCCCTAGCAGTGAAAGAAAGGGCAAGCAAATAAAATGTCAGGAGAGAATTGAGGCTGCAAGGAAGCTCACAGAGAAAAGAAGGAACACAGTAATTAGGAGAAGGACTTAGGAAGCAGTTACACCATCCCATGGAGTAAGAGATCAAGTGGAAAGGAAAGGAACCAGGAGAGACTTTGGTTTTGATGTTTTTAATTGATGCAATGCATGGCTGATGCCTGAAGATTTGCTACAAGTTTTGTTATTCTAATTAGCGAAGCGTACAGACAGGCAAACCGACATCAAAACCCTGATCCATCGCGGAAGACCTCAGGCAGCTTCAGCAGCAACTGAGGAGATGTGTAAAGCACGGTGACACCAAACACCTACACACTAAAAAAGAGATTTATGGGCTAGCGTGCAAGACTGGCAGGGAGACTGTCCCTTACGGTGGGACAGAGGCACATTTGGCGAGCAACAGCTGCAGCAGCAGCAAAGTAAGGTCAAGAATTAAAAGCACAGGCACAGGGCTACTACCCTAAGCCTGCACTTGAGGGGTGGGGGGGGTGTTTGCCTTTTTTTTTTTGACAGAGGTTCATGAATATGTTTGATATGTAGATGTAGATTCGTATCAGTTAGGATAGACTAAGTAAAGTTATCTGATAAGAGAGGCTAAGGAGATGTATGGTTAGGGATTAGAGCGTGATGATAAATGATAATATGCTCTAATTTGCTTTCGTAATTAAAGCAAATCTTATGTTAAAAAGGACTGGAGTCTGTTTGACAGGTAGATAGGGGTTTGGGTCTATTTACAGTCCAAAGGCACATTTAAACAGCTGAATCTCCCAGTCCCAAGTAGATCCTCTGACTGTGTGATGAGCATGTTTTTCATTTTCTTACAGACTCCTCCTTATTCAGAGCACATCCTGGTTTCTGAAGGAATTATTTTTTTTCTTTGTGATTGCTATCCAGAAGTTGAGCTTGGAAAATGTGACCTAGTTCTGTAAATATTTGACCTCTCTATCCCTTGCACATCCCATCCTCACCTTCTTCCATCTCCCCACAAAAACTGTCAGCAAAACACCTTCCTGATGGTGTTGTCTCTCCCAGAGTAGGAGAAGGGCAGTGCGAAAACAAAAATTGAACACAAAAAAAAGAAATGTTGATGTTTTCCTCCGAGGGTATCCCTTTTTACAGTTCAGAAAATGGCTACCCAGCTATAAAAACATCAGCAAGGGATTTAAGTGCACCACATATATATGCATATAAATATATATATATGTATAAATATATATGTACATATAAAGACAAAATAAACTTGGACATAACTGGATATATTGCAGTCCCTAGTAAATGACTTCAGGCATCATAGCTATGTAGGAAGCTAATCTTGGTATCATTTCATCCCAATTACCAATTTATTATTTCTTCCATTTTCACACAAAGACAGATTTTCTAGCCTGATAAAGCATATGCCGACTTGAAACTAAGAACTGGGGCTGTTGCATGTAAGAGCTAGACCTAAAAACTATTCTTTGATAACCTGAGTTTAGAATTAATTCAGCAAAAATGAACATAATTTTCATAATCAATTTTGTTTTCTTTTGGTGGAAGTATGCTTTTACCACTTACAGAAGTCCTTAAAACACAGGCAAAATCCCTCTAAAAACAAGCTCCACCCTCTGCAAAGATTTAGCCTCCCACCATTCTGCTATAATTTTTTTTCCTTAAATGATTCCAGGAAATCTCATTTACTTTTTTTCAAACACTTCATCTCACCACTCTCCATGAAGAACACTTTCCTCACATAAATACCATGAAGTCCTGAACACATTTTCCTCCAAGAGATCCTTTAGACCATTTCTAAAGGTACGTCATGGCAGTTGGGTGGTTTTGGTTTCTCTGGATTCAGACTAACTCATGACACACCATTCCCAAAGACTCCACCAGTGCTCGGTGTAGGACACTTGCACTCAGGATGCAGGTACTGTCGTATGGCAGCCTGAACACAGACCAGGTTATACATACCTGTGGTTGTATGCACATGTATACACACATACACAACACATCCTCAGTGGATTACTAAGCATCTTTTAATCAAAGTCCGTAACTTACTCTGTGCAGTCATGATCACTTCAAAATAACCGCCTATAGAAAGAACAGTGTTGCCTGGTTTGATCACTTACGATGGAAACAGGAACACTATGACGAGTGACACCAGAAAAGAGTGTAGGATTGAAATTCAGAATTTCGGGCAAAGCAATGCCAGTTGACTTGGTGTTTGACAACCAGGCAGTCAGAAATAGAGCTTCAGAGAGTTCTGTGACCTGAAAACCATGCTTTAGACAAGGGACTTTATGGACATTTTCACATACTGCTGGTTTCTCTGCTGCTGTTCTCCATCTACCCTGTTCCCAAGGCAAAAAGCATTTGAGACGTAACCCCATTCACTTATTTAGGGGAAATTTTACATCCCCAAAAATGCAGATCACGATGACAGCCCTGCTCAAAATAGAAAGTTCACGGGGTCCCTTGGCACCTACAACTTTATGGACACAAGGGGAAAGAGCAGGAGAACACAGCTGTATTCTCTAGCATAGTTTATTATAATTTGAAATAAATAAAAAAAATGCCAGCCAAACATTCTCTGGACATCCATATCTGTATGGTTTATAGCAGGTGCAAACCTAGAGGCCATTAAAAAAAAAAGAAGTCTATTTTTTAGAAGACATATCTGCAGCTTAGTGTCTTTTGAATAATGTTGTTGCCTTCATTACACAGCGCTGACTACGAATCATCTTTCCCAAGAGCAGTTCTCCATTTCTTCCTCTTCACCTTTCTTCTTTTTCCACAGATGGGAGGCCTAACCCCTTGAGCATCTTGTAATCTGTGATATTTTATACAGATATCAGATAAGAAAAATATTAATTATGAAGTTTTCCGTGTTTCACTGTATTACTACAGGCTGCATAAAGAGTTAAACACCTTTGATGGAAATGATGTGTAGCTAAATTTGTGTAGGAGTCTAGTACACTCACAGCCTCAGACAAGTTACACGTGGTATCTCAAAAAAGCTCTCATTCTATAAGAGTCAAACTTGCAGCAAACATGTTTACTTTCAGCACAACCAACTAAACTGAAGAACTGTCTAAGCGATAATGCTGTAACCCGCAGGGACAAAATTAAAGGTTTTCACACTATCCAGGTAGCTCCACTGCAGCTTCTTGCATATGCAGAGAAACACAGTTAGCTCAGAAGAGTGATTTCAAAGCTGACGGTGACAACACCTGCTCTGAATATCTCTGAAAGTTCTGTCCCTGATGGCTACCAACCATGGCACCTATATTTCAGTGGTCTGACCATCCACTCACTCAATTCCCATTCTCTTTCCAGTGAGCTACCTATGTGAAGCACTTTACGAGCACTCCCAGCCACTGTGCTGAGGACCCTCGGGCAGAATAGCACTGACTGCTGCAGGATGCAGAAGGTCCACATCCAGCCTAAAGACGCGACAACTCCAAGAAACGCCGTGTCAAGTTTCAACACAGTACACACTGACTCCAGGAGCAACGTGTGTGTGTGGGTAACTACCTGCAGGAAGACAGGAAGAGTTACCTAAAGGTTAAGTGACTTCTTTCAGAATGAGACATATTTGTAAGAGGCATTTAAAACTAGGAAACAGCTCCTATTCCCCTCTCTAATAGGAAGGAAAATTACAGTATTTATCAGTAATCCAAAAAGATGCTGGAAACTAACCCTGGAGCAGGGGTTCCTTTTCTGGCTATGGATGTTTTTTCCACACCTCATTAAAATGGGCGGCTGCAAAAGGAAAGGAGATAGAGAAGCTCCGGTGCTTCAGCATCCTTCAGAAGAGTGAAGGCTTTGCAAATTGCTGTATCCGACTCAATTAATATGGATGTACGTAGGGGCAGCAATTTAGATGTGGGTTTATGTATGGCTAGATAGATGCAGATATCTTCACAGTATGCTTGCATATAGACATGTATTTATCTACGTATGTATCTATAAAATCTTGAAGACAGATAAAATGCACACAGCTGTTAGCAGCTGAAGGAGACCTTAATTACACTCAGGTTGTCATGGTAACGTCTGACAAGCTTTGCCTTCCTGGATGGGAACATTTGCCCTCTTGGAGTTTCAGCGTACCAAGAGAGAGGTTCTAAGGAAAATTAGAATAAATCACACAACTTTCCCTGGCCTTTGTGTCTCCCTGCCAAGGCAAAAGAGCTGGGAAATAGTATTTCTTCACAAGCCTGGCACATCAGAACAAGGCAAGAATAAAATGGTACCAGAATTTAAAGGATGTTGGAGCTTAAAATACCTTGTTTTGCTGAGAACTAGCATATAGCCTAGTATCTCAAAGCATTATCATCATTATTTTTTAACATATATAAGGCATCATAAGGTCAATAAGTCTGATACATGAAATCATCAGTGTTAACATCTGAGATTTTGTTGATATTATTCAAATAAGAAGACTGATGGGAGAAGGATGTTACCCCTTTCACCTGTCATCTTCTACCAAACCAGTAGCACAGGCAAGAAGGGAACTTGAGTCTGTTCTAACTACAAGTCCATAGTCTCTGCTTAAGGGCAGCTGGTTTAATATGCATTCACTGATGTCTCAGCATTTCTGAATAAGTTCTGCCTTTCAACAGAATAGCATTAGAAAACATTTGAAA
Organism: Apaloderma vittatum; assembly: GCF_000703405.1. Lineage (NCBI taxonomy): Eukaryota > Metazoa > Chordata > Aves > Trogoniformes > Trogonidae > Apaloderma > Apaloderma vittatum. Next base: position 19,771 of record NW_009723477.1, on the reverse strand, counting down.
CTAGGAAAAAAAGAGAAAAAGAAAAAAACCCCACAAAATGTAATGGATCTGATTCAGGGAAAATACAAGAATTCACTTGGACTATTTATTTCAATAGCAGTTTGCTAAAAGAATACTGAACATAGTAAGGACAGAATCCTTCAAAGCAGAGACTTGGTAAGAAAGTAGCAAAAAAAAGCTCTTGCCTTTCCCCTTGTCAGAATGACATAATTCTTTGTTTTCTCCAAAAGATGGAAAAAACAACCCAAACAGGAGAAAATATCATATATCTAGAGCGCTACATGTCAAGACTGCTTTGAATTCATCTGGCTTACAAGGGCACCTTCCTGGCAAAAAAAAACAGCACCATGATGCACTACTTCAGCAGTAAGTGTCCAGCTGGTAAGAGTGGTGTCAACAGCTTCAGAAAGCACAGAGTAGGAGTCAAAGACCTAAACTTTGACTTCTAAAAAAAGGTGTCGTCACATTTGGGTTAGTCAACCTAGGCTTCTTTTACAGACATCACAGACCATCAAGTAGAGGGGAATGTGTCTGTGAATGTGCCTATCCCTTTCCTGGCTCTCAGATGGACCCAGGACAGCCCACTCAGTCACGGACAGTTGACTTTCAGATACTGGAGACTGGGCAAGATAAATATTCCCCAATAGCTCTACAAAAGCCAACAAACATCCAACAAGTGAGCGTGTCAGTGGCAGCTCTGCTTAAATCACACAGGTGTGGCGCACCAGCCTTACTTTGCTCTTGCACATTCTAGAAATGCAGAATTCATGTGTTTGTACAGCAAACCTCCAAACACTACTGTAATACATCTAAGAAAGAAGAACTGAAAATCCTAATGAAAGCAAATTTGCATACAAATGAAAGTTATTTTTGTATGCACTATTCCCCCACCTCCAGATTCGTTCTCTTCTCAGAACCTCAAGGATGCATAAGACACGAGGAATTACTGCTGGACGGAAACCTTGTTTCTATTTCCCACAAAGCGAAGAAGCAGAAAAATTTCTCATGAAACATACTTGGCTATTTCTATGCATTGATGCATTTAAAAGAGGGACAAAAAGACATCTTCTTTTTTTTTTGTAACTTAAGAAAGGGGAAAAATAGTGTTTCAAAGTGAAAAGTTGAAATGTTTTATTTCAGAAAAGTGAAGCAGAACTGAGAGAAGGGATAATCCCTCTGGTCCTTCCCCAAAATTTCAGAGGGCACAATGCTCTGAAAGCTTTTATTGCAAGATGGCATTTTTATATAAAATCGTGTCCTTAAATTCAAAAAAATATTTTGCAAGAAAAAATTATTATTGTTTTTTACTGAGCACTGAGTGTGTTATTTTGTCTCTGAAGGCTTTTCATATATTAACTAAGAGCTTTTTGCGTCATCCTTTTCTAAGAACCTATGTTTCTAACTTCCACTCCTCTCTCTTCTCTTCCCCTCCCCCCTTTAATTTTATTATTATTTTTCTTTCATTTCATAAGCTCTCAGCTTTTTAATATGAGAGCCTTTTATTTCTATAAAACTGCAGCTGCTTTCATTTAGTTTTATGGATTTAATGTATTTAGAGGTTCCAAGAGAAGCTTGGAGCTGGCGGTATTATCCAGACGTTTGCTGCTTAGTGCCTTTTCTAATGACAAGACTTATCTGATTCAGAACATTTCATATCTGTAGAAAAATTAATTCTCTCTCCCTTTGTCTTTAGGCCTCAAGATTTAATTTGTTCAGGGGATTCTTTCAAGCGCTTTTTTATTTTTTTTCCCTTTGCAGATACCCTGATGACTTACTTCCAACGCTGAAGTTGTTCTTCCTGCTGGCATTTGAGTCTGAACCATTTGCAACTTGTTACTTCTGTGCCTTCCCACCACCATGGCATCCGAGCTCTTTTCGGGATTTAACGTATTTTGTTCTCCTGCTCTGTGATGTGGAGGTTGCTGTTCACACCATTTTAAATACACGGAAATGAAGCAAAGAGGGAACTAGAGCTCATATCTACAATTGATCCATATTGATTTCAATATGAGCTATGCATCTAAAACACTCTCCTGAACATAACCTTAAGTTATTCACTCAAGGTCGAACAGGAAGTTTGCTGAAGGAGTGGAAGTGAACTTGGGCTACAAAAATATATCCCAATCTATGGTATTGTGTCCCTGGAAGTACTGTTTATGGCAAACCAAAGAAACACATCCATCAGAGAAAATCAGTCAATGAACAGTTGAAACTTTTTTGGACATTAACCTCAATACTGAGAAGCACAGTTAAGACAAATTCCATAAATTAAGACAGCTCTGGAGGTGTAACTAGATGAGCTAAAACTGCCCTATGGTGGCTGGAGGTGGACAGCACATGAAGCAGCCTATCAACATTCAAAAAAGCCCATTTTTTTTTCAGAGGTTTGATCATTAGACGAATATATTCATTTAAGACTACTTTGTCCTCTAATTGGAGTAATCCAAGGACAGCAGCGAGATGCTAAGACATGGACCAAGACTTTGTAATTACTGAAACACCAATTTAGTTATCACTTGCCATTACTCTGTCACCTCTGCACTACAGGAGAAAACTGCACCTGCTCAGAAGTATAGCTATTATCCATATCTGTTTTCTCTATTTCATCTCTCTACTTTTTGTCCTCTGCAATAACTCCTGAGGACCTTTAGAAGGCCTCATACTAGCCTTTCTCTTTACCCCATCTATTAACCTGATCAGCAATGAAAAAGTTCATTGCAATATTCATCCATCATTTTTAGGCTTTATGGTTAATATCCTTTAATATATTTATGCGGAACTCACACCTTGCAGAAGTACTATTTCTATTCACTTAGGACATTTCACTGTCTTTCTTGGTTATACTCTCCCTGCATTTTTCTTGCAATATTAAGAACTAATCTGGAGATAGCAGAGATTCCTCATAAACGGTTTTCAGATATCTATTCTGTTAAAAAGATAAATAAAAATACCACACGTATATTTAAACCTTATTGGTTTTGCAACCTAAGCCTGAAACAGTGTATATTAAAAATATACAATAAAAGCACTTGTAATTAGATCTGAATTTAAATTCCTGAAGATGTGAAATGTTTGCAAAAACAATATTAAGGAAAAAAGAAAACAAACCTAGACAATAAACTTTTTTTCCCAAAATGATCAAAACTCTTCTGTCTGTCTTTCAAGTAAGCTACCTGTAATTCCTTCTTTTCAGAAAACCTGGAATCCCTAACAAGATTTGAATTTGGGGATGGCTGGGACAGTGAAGAGGTCTAGAGGTCAGAAGACAGAAGACAACAGAAACAGCAAAATAAATCTTTGTGCCTTCCCACCCCGCCCCACCATCGTCAATAAGTCTTCTGGAAAGTGAAACTTTAAAATACTAAGAACAGAATTCTGATCGAGAAGGCAATACATTCTTATGGTTTTGTTTCCATTTGCTTAAAGATCTGGGAGAAAAAAAAAAACAATATCAAAAACTGTATGTCCAAAACCTATCATCTCCACCCCTTTAAAGGAATTTCAATAAAACCAAGACAAAAAGGTTTTGCTACTTTGCAGAAGAACAAAACCACAGAAAATACCTTCAGGTATACATACCATAAATAAGCTAAAGGGCACGCCTAAAACCCTATTATATGCATTCCCATGCACCGACTTTCAAGACTTTTGATGGAAAAACTCATAAAAAGTTTCATGGTAACAGCTGATAGAAGCAGGCAAGTCGTAACTACATGTGCAACTATCCCGGAAAGGACAAGTGATGGGTATGAGGCTGGCTCTGTATTTCCCATCTAAGTCCCACAAGACTATAAAATCTGTGCGTTAAATGCCTCACTGACCACTGAAGAAAGATCGTGTCAATGCTGCACAGAGGCAGATTGTTTCTTTAAAAGCCTACAACACAAAGAGGTAAGACAGAAAAGGAGATCACATCAAGCACATTTTCAAAAATCACAGCCAGAAGGCCCAACCAGAGATGAATTGGAAGCAAAAGCCAACTTTTCAGCCCAAGGGAGTACTTGAATAAGATGGAGAGTGTCTCTTTAGTTGCTAACTCTACATGTGGGCTCCTTGCCTGCTCACATAGGTTTGGGGTGACCCTGCAGAACGTACTCTGGAGAGACGAACAGCAAGAGGACTAGTCTCCAGCTTCAGAACGAGACACACAGGCGTTGTCTCTGGAAACCCGCCTGACTAACACAACTGTCACTCTCTGGGCCAGTTTTTCACGGTTCCCTTGTGCAACATCTGGATGCTGGGGAGTTTTCTCTGACAGGGAGGAGGTGATACGGCTGGGATGGAGGGTCACAGCAGCGGGCATTTCTGCACACTAGCTCCTCTGCAAACACATTCTCCCTTGTTTACCCCCAAATGGAGCTGCACACGGAGCTGAACTCTGTATACTCCGTTTCATATCCCTTCCCTTATAAACCTTTATTAAGGCTTTATGTTACACAACTATCACCGATACAAAACTATTGCATTTAGGCTTCCAGGCGACCGAGTGCATTAAAACTCCTTGCGTGGAATGGCAGGAACCAATTCCTCATTTTTACAGGCTGGGAACTGAACCTTAATAGGCCACAGAGCACAAAACTCATAAACCACTGGAGTAAGGGCAGGAGGAGAGAGGGGAAATGAGGAGGGAGGAGGGGGAGAAGTTTGTTGCTGGGGTTATGAAATTATAACAGAAGAAAACAAAAGATGTGAAGCAGGGCACTGCAACGAATTCTCTCCACAGGTGGCAGAGTTAACCTTGCCATCAATGCCCAGCAGCTGGAGGGGAAACAAATAGAGCAGGGCCGTGGTCTTAACAAAAGAAAGCCTCACTCCCTAACATTGGAATAGCAGCAACCTTCATCTCCAGCCCTCGCACTCCCCAGGAGAGGCTGGGGATTGCTGGCTCATGCACGAGTTGCCTTTGCCTAGCAACCACCGCAAAGTCCGTTTGTCAGCTTGGCCTACGGTCCCTTCATCCCGCCTTCCCCCCCTTCTCCACGTGCAGTGCAGGGTCTCCGAACTCATTTGTCAGAATTCAGCTCCATCCACCTCTAAAGCCCATCCAA
>NW_009723477.1:0-14692 GCF_000703405.1 Apaloderma vittatum | reverse complement strand
CCCTAAAAAGCCCACAAAAAGAGGGGGTGCCGCCCCTGCCCAGCCATAGGTAGTGGGATGGTTTGTGCATTCAGGCAGTTTATCTCATCTCCCTTCTTCTTATTCTGCTTTTGCAGCCCCTCATTGGGAAGTTCTCGGAGGAGGCATCACCTGCTTTGGGAAGATACTTAACCCAACAGATTCACAGAGGAGGCCAGACACTCCTGCAAGCACACACGTCTCTTTCTGCCCGTCTGTGATGTTAAAATGTCCATTACTGCTTATAAAAGCATATTCTGGGTGCAAGGTTGCTTTTAAAGCAGGACATGGAACAAAATCTAAGACTTAACAAAACCCAAAGAAACCCACAAAAACAAACAAACAAACAAAAAGACCCCACAAACAAAAAATCCCAGCTACTTTCTAAGGACAGCTTCCCCCAGTATATATCAGGTGCTGTAAATGCAGAAATAATTCTGCAGGTTGGAGAGGAAAAGTAAAATCTACAACTCGGAACACTTCCCAGTTAAATTAAATTCTGTAGCCATTTATTTTGATGTTGAAAGTCACTGCTGGGATTCCGCCATGCTGTGTCACTCTGACCCGAACCACAATGGGCCAGGGATGAACCTGCTTCCTGGAATAGCAAGAAGTCATTTCACCCCCTTGCCCAAGAAAGGAACTTATCAGGAAATTAAACAAGCTGAAATGCACAATACAAACCCAGTAAACATGATTGTGCTCCAGTCAGCATCAGAAGGGCTGGCTGGCCTCCAAAAGTTGAAGCAAGTTAGTTCACCGCATCAGGGTTGCTTCAAATCAGAAAGGAAGATAATCGCCTATTTCAGGTACCAGAGGGATATTTACTTACTGTGTTCTGACTTTGAAAATGGAAAATTACGAGATATATAGCAGCAGTTACCTTCCAGAGCTTAAAGTTATCATAATGCCATTCTTCTAATTACAAATCAGGCTCTTAAGAGCAAGGGCTGAAAGGAGCCAAATTTCAGAGGTAAGAGCAGTGTGTATCAGAGGTAAGCTTACCTTGGGATCTGCCTGGTGTCACATTTCAGCCCACTATCCGGAATGCTTTCCCCTCACCCTCCAGCTCCTCTTTCAAAGTATAAAATATTTTTTTCAAGCCTTAAAAATGGCGAGAAGTAATTTTCAGTGACAAAAATCTTTGTGGACAAAAGAATATCTGAATCCAAGGAGACATTTTTGGTTTGGTTGATTTTTTGACTTTTTTTTTTGTATTTTTTTTCACTCTCAAAAGTTACTTTTCTTTTGAAAATAAAATGCCTTTTCTTCATCTGGGAGGGAAATTTGAGCAATACAGGGAGACTGATGCACAGGTCAGTGATTGGGATGTACCAGGCCCTTGAAAATTACACCCACAACCCAGCCTGAACACAGTCCTCCAGGATGCTGAATTCAGTCATGCTAACCCTAAACTAGTATCGGCAGGAGGGAGAAAAGACAGTTGTTCTCACCCTGCTGGGTTGCTAGGGCAGCACCAAATTTTCTCATCAACAAGCTTTTCTCTGTAAAAAGGTAGAAGAGAAAATGCAGGGTTTTTTAACATTTTTAATGATATCAGATTCAATTGAAACGAGCTACTTTGTCATCACGGTTCATTATCGATTGCAAGCTGAACATTCTCGGCAAAACTGGGACGAGCAAGAGTAAATCTTACATAAAAAGCACGGTTCTATTGATCATAGCAGCTGCCACTGGCCCTACACTGAAGCAACAACCAGCTACTTTAATAAAAATGTAATCCTCCAGTAGAGAGGAACCCATCTGCCTTCCAATCCACTTTGCATCATATCTCTTGAGAGAGAAAGCAGACCAGTCCATCCCCTTTATAAAACACTATTACTATGCAGTGACACCATTGCACTTGATTTAAGTATGTGTGGCATTTTCAGGTGTAATGCCTGAAGCAATAATACTAAAAAACCAGAACAACCCTAGTCACGCCCTCTGGGAGTTGCACGTGTGTGAACCAAGTAACTTATAGAGTTCCTATTTCCATAGTATCCAGCTCTTTACATTCTGCAATGTATTTATCCTACCACTACCCAGAGGAGAGGGGTCACTGCTACTCCTCTTGCTTTCCCAATACTTAGGCAGATCTTCATTTTCTATTACACGGAAGTTAGAGAGCTGAATGTGGGCTTGAGGCTAAGAGGTGTGGTTGTGGTAGTGCAGGAAGACATTGCTGTGGCTGAGAGCTGGCTTTGACATCAGTCACAGGTCATACTCCAGGCTCTGCTGGAAGCCATTTGGTCAAACCAAGTGTGATAATTACAGTTTGTGTCCCTGAGGGTGTATCAGGACTCCTGTCTCCATTTCTACTGGAAATGTCATCTAGCTCTTCACAGACATTGTCTTACACGTTTCCCTTACCATTACCTACATGTGCCTACACAGCACGTACTTTTAGGTTAACATGGGAAAAACGAGGCTCAGAACCCCCTGTTTTCACGACGAACCCCATAAGAAGTCCCCTGGCCTTGCCTTGTCTTTCTCTTCTAGTGTTTAGGGTTAGACCTAGGAGTTTGTGCTTCCAAAAGGTGCCTGAGGAGGAACACTGGTGACCCTCTCCCATTCCCCATCCTCCTCACACCCCCCGCAGCCCTGCCTTTCTGCTCACTGGGCCCACCTCAGAACAAGGACCAGGACAGCAGGCACACGCGTTAATTTAAGCTTCCTTTTCTGAATAGTACCGGGTAGTTCAGATTTAGTAAGCAGAAGTGGTTCAGATATGACGAGGGTTGCACAGGGACAAAGATCCAGGTTTTGATCTCACACAGAGTGAACTGGCAGGGAGATACACAGACCGATGGAAGCCCGTCACGATATTCAGCTGTGCAAGGAGAGAGGTGAAGCAAGGGAACCATCCACCCTGCAGCTGTAAGTCAAGAACACGCCTGACTCTGTTCTTGTGGTGTGACCCAGAAGGACAAGTGGGTGGAGCAGCTACTCCACAGGAGAAGAAGTGAGAACACGGAGCAGAGGCAGGTGGGGGTGATTAAATTCCCCTCTGTCTCAGGCTGGACCCTAACACAATAAAGGACACGCATAGCTTCTGTGTGGCCACAGGATGCTGGGGACTACAGGGCCTCTGCACAGCATGCTGAGGAGTTAATAGAAGCAAAACAAATCCCCCTTATTTGCCTCAGGGTCAAGGGTCAGTGTAAGTAAATCATTAATTAACACGCTGGTGCCTCAGTGCTATTGACAGGGTTTTGTGTACACAGTGGGACTGTGGCACCCCCTGCAATTAAGCAGGCGGTGAACTTTCCTCCTCCTGCTGTCTCCTGCTTGGCTGGAGCAGTCTCGCTTACTCCCTTGGCCTCATCTGAGGTTTCTCTGTTCTTCCTCTCGGCATGGGGTACCAGCCACCCCGTGCCTGTGCTTCTAGCCTGCCCAGCGAAGCTGGCTTCTGAAACCAAGCCTCCGCATTTTGTTGCTTTCTGACTTCACACAGCACCTGCTCCTTTAAAAGCAACTCACTCGCTATGCATCCATCAACATGTGTGTTTATTTTACCTCTCTGCTCAGGTAAAGCTGCACCTACAGCTTCTAAAGACCTCGCAGGTGCTTGGTGATAACTTGTCAAACTTAAGACACTAAAGTATCTCACACAGAAAAAAAAAAAAATTCTTCACCTCTCAGTGCCTAATTTTTAATAAAAATCTGGGATCTTAATTGTGCACAATCCTTTCTAATGACACCTGGATTTCTTTTTAGTTTTTTTTTCCTTCTAATCAAAACATGTCTGTTGATGGCCTGGTTTCTATGCCAGCTGGGAAGTTGCCACATAACAAGCAGTCATTTTAGAGACTCCACAGTCATAGATCCTCTTAACAATCAGGCCTACAGTGTCAGAGTAGCTCCTATGAAACTTTTTACACTTCTCTTTGCAAAGTCTGCTTTCTTTTGGTTGCTTCGGGTTTCAGGAAGGTCTTGGCCTGCTGTCTGAAGGTCTGAGGTTTGTAACAAAGACCAGCTGCCTCAGAGTTACGTCAAGTTGAGATCAATGCTGGTTTCGAAGATGAGCTTTGAGTCGCGGGGAACTTCATCTGGAAACCCTAGATCAGGGTTCATCATTCCCAAACCCAGAATTAAACATCCCACCAGCGTTATGTGATGGGACAGCCCATGGTCTGCTAGCTCACAAACTACAAATCAGAGACTGTCCTTGCAAAGTCCTCATATATAGTTGTGCAGCTACTAATCAAAAACAATTAGAGACTCTCTTATCTACTTAAACACTTTTGAAATAAAAGCATTCGGACAGTCACCTTCCTCTACTCATGAAGCATCAAATTAGTTCAATGTTGTCTTAAATCTTTGATATATACTCCATGTAAGACAGGAATACCATGATCTTAAAACAGTAGGACCTCTGACAATCCCCCTAAAACTTACAAATTTACCATCACATTAATCTGGTTCCCACAACAGTTTCCCCCCATGCCACCCTTTTTTTTTTGTTTTAACTTGAGAAATTCAAGTAAGTGTTCAGTCATTTCTTCATTATACCATTGAGAAATTGCTGCTTGAGAGAGACACTACAGTAAAGGTCCTCTGGTACAAAGTCAATTAGCTTTCTACAGCACTTTCTAGAGGAAGAACAGAAGCACAATCTGAAAAATCTCTCTGCCAGTTGCAGGTTCCGTAGAATCTGGTCAGAACCGTGAATGTGAGGTATACGGCTAAGCATCTCCAGAAGCTGTGCAAGGGCTTTGCTCAGGTTCTGAGGCACCTTAGTGGCAGGCTAGTGCATCTCTGAGAATTTAGAGAACTCACAAGTCTGCCTCACTTCAAAGCTTAAATGCCAAGATATCAGTAATTTTAAAGGTACCTCCAATATATTAGATACAAATGAAATTTCAAGTGTGCTGATGGGACTAGCCTGTCCCAACATATGCCTCACTGTCCCTCCCCTTACATGCAAGTACTCTTTTTGCACATTATTACCAGAATCACTGGTATACTCTGTCTACATAAAGAGAGCATCATCTCACTGGAAAAATTTCTCGATGCAGCATAATTGTGGATAATGCATCCTGGTAGTTCTGGTCATCAGGACAAAGGATGAGGGAATCAACACTTCCCTCCTCTTTCAGAGGAGTCCACTGGTATTTGCTGTCTTTGTCTTTTAGCAGCCAGTTCACAGCCCTTGCACCAGTTACATGAAAATGCTAGCCTGAACAGTTCCCAAATCCAATGGATGTTAAAAGGAGAAAGCTGCTAGCAGCCAAATTAGCAGCACATAATTAGTCTCATGCATAAACCTCTTAAAAAAGTACAGGGCACTTGGTGTCAAGATTAGACAATTAACTTTGTCAGAGCACAGGAGAACGCGCTGAAACGCTTACAGTTGCAACGTAGTATTAAGTCTGCAATTCTCACTGGGACTCTGTGAGTAAATACTCTAGGTCAAAGCCTTGACAGCCTTATTTAGATTTTGCTCACTTAGTGCAGGCTCTGCTCAAGTAAAGACCACATATAATCCAAGGAAAAGCTTCAGAGTTTGGCTGTGTGTTTTGACAGACTGAAAGAGATTGGCTGAAGTGTAAGTAGGATCAGCAAAGGTAAACCCCTCCAGACAACCCTGTCTGAAATCAGTGCTATTTTACACGCTAATCAAAACATGACCATTCACTGCAGTGTGTTCTGCAGTGCCCCAGCCAGCTAAGATTTTAAAATATCCCAAACTGGGAAAGAGCTTCTGCCAATTCCCTTTATGGTGAGATGTGACATCAGTAAGAGTGATCCATCAGCAGTTCATATCTATGATCAAATGGGATCTTTCCCTGGGGAGCGGCAGACCCAGGGAGATTAGCACCTGTCTCTTTTCTGTTTATCACTGCCAGGTGCTTAAGTGAAGCAAGATACCTGCTCTGCTGAAATGAACAAAGCTCCCCAAAGATAAGATGGATGTTCTGGACCACTGAGTTAATACTGGCTCGGAAAACAGCAAAGGAGTCTCCCTCACTTTAGCAAAGGTGGCTTTGTGAGCAGACAGAAGGTACATGATAACTAATTAATATGGTGTTAAGAGTCAGCCTATGATTACTGAGAGAAAGCCTTCTGCAGCACAAACAAAAGAAATGTACTGGCCCTGTAAAATCTGGGGACCTTGGTGACTCTAGAGTGTCAAGAACAGACAGGCACAAGCTAGCTTGGTTCAAGTTAATCCCAGAGCTGAAAGACCACAGTATCCCAGGACAGAGGTGTGGATGTAAGCTTGTTCTGATGTGGAGCCAGTCTGGCCGTGTTCATGGCCATGTTCAAGTTCATGAACTAACAAGCCCCTCTTCTCTCCAGGTAGCACTCCATGCAGCTTAACTGGTCAGCTAGATAGCCAGCTCTCTGTGTCATATTCTATTTTGCACCTGCCTGCTGTAAATACCAGATAGTAAAACAGCTTTTGTAAGTACAACCTCTAGGCTAAAATTGAAGGGGTCTCTTCAGCACTGAAGAACTCAGATGTGGGGAAGACAAGCAAACAAGTTAAGAATTTAGCCACTAGGCTTGCAGTTTCATTAGAACATGTATAAGCTAGCAGAGGATATTGTCAACACCATGTAAGGAATGGACAGGAAAAAAAATATCCCCTTTCTTTCAATTTTACTTAAACATTACCTAGACATCTGCAGGAGCACACATTTCTTTTCTTCAAATTACTAGGTGTATAGCAACAGAACAGCACAAAAGTTGAATTCATTTAACCAGAAGCAGAAGTTTAGTACTGTGATTCTACTTCTTGCATCACTGAAACTTGGAAGCTTTGACAATTCACAGGCTTTGCAAAAGTATTAACTCACAAACACTAAAAAACTTGCCTGACACAAGAACGGAAATGCCTGTCAAAAGCTTCAACCAAATATGCTGGTGTCTAATGCCTTTGTAGAATACAGATAATCCTTTAACGTAGTAAAAACAGATGTCATTTGGCCTTCTTAGTTTAAGGAAAAAATAGGTCGTTGTGAATATATTTAATGTAAATAAACTCCCTATTTATCTTTGTCTTTAATAGATTCATACATTATTAGAAAATCCTTTATACAAGAAGACCCACTGAGCTATATCATCTCATTTTAAGAGATTTCCTGTTGGTGGAAAACAAAGCAGCCACCTGCAAGGGTCTAGTGCTCAAAAGGATTTAAATAAACACACACAGATAATTAGATCAGTTAACCTTGCAAATTAAAACAAGCACATTGCATTATCTCCAGTTTATCCTAAAAAAAAATATGAAGTTGCCTCAGATAAATAGTTTAATAAAGACAGTGGAGATCTTACACAAGCAGCGTAATGCTAAATCTTCTAAGCATGTGGGCTAATAGGATGCAAAGCCACTTTCTGACTAGCTTTGTTTTGGACAACTGGCTACTGGTTTGCATGGGACCTGGGGATCAGATTTAATTCACAAGACTTATTGTCAGAGCAGTTTCACCTAACAGCACTCAGGAAGCCAAGCCATTGGTCTCATGTCACTCTGTTCAGTGGAAAAGAATAGGTGGGATGACTGGCCACAGTCAGCTACTGCTCTACAAGAGTCTGAAGTCAGGGCAGTTGAATAATACCCATGGTCACAGAATGCCACTTTGTGAATCAGGCATCCATTTTCTTTTCATAAAACAATAATTGCAGTTGGGCTCAACTTTCTTACACAACCAGAAAGCTAGGAACAACTTGTTAGTCACGCTACAGAGAAAAATGTCCAGGCTGAGAGTTGCTGTATCAGGTCGGTGACACCAAGGTCCATTAGTTAGCATCAGTGTGCCAGCTTGAGTCATGGTAGGTCATCTACATACAGACGATTTTTCCTTGTGGCTAGAGGCTGAGGTGTGCAGCAGCAACAATTGCCTACCAGTGTCAGTCCGGTAGACATCATCTGTGTGTCCACCCATGACCAGGGCTGGCCAGAAAGCCACCACTCCTTTCAACAAACATTTCAAGGCTTGGAAGTGTGTTTCTCTTCTGTGAAGAGACCAACATTTTATAAGAAGAAATATGACTGCATGTTATCCAGTAGTGAGATGTGATTTTAGAAGAGTTTTCCACCTGTTTCAGAGCAAGTATGCTTATTGGTTTTTAATCCCAGATGTCATCAAAACAGGATAAACAGAGCATCTTTGTCAAAATACTATCCTGGATCTGAGACACCATCACAATAAGAAATATGCTGAAAGCAATATTGCTTCAAAAATCGTTTCAGTGCTTTCTAGGAGAAAGAAAAGTTTTTGTTTGCTTATTTTTTCACCATTTATGCCCCCAAGATTTGGCAGCACATTATGTTTTAAACAGGAAAAGAAATAGCCACAATTTTAGCAATGAACTGGACTGCACTACAGATCCTGCACACAGGTATCTCCTACAATCACATGTCACAGGCCATTTGCTGCTCATTCCTGGAAGACGGTAGATGGTTGGTCTTGCAGTCAAGAGCTGCTGTTACTCCGACAGTCACTGTTTGAGGGTGTATATATAAATATACATGAATGAATTCCTACACAGTTCTAATGAATGCCATCCAAGCACTAAGGACAAAACAGATCTGTTAGCTACAACAGCGACAACTTTTTTTCCCCAATATTTACCCCAAAATATGTTTGCAGAAGATTCAGAATCAAGATGATTATATACTGAGGTTAGTTAAGAAATCTATGGAGAAATATAATGGTGTCCTAAATAAAATGTAGAACTCTAGAGTGAGCACTTGCTTCTATATCACTTAATCTGACTTAGTGTGTCACATGGGCCACTGAGGTTTACAATGATATTCCAAGCCTTAGCAGAAATTGGTGCCTACACAAATAGACTTGATAGAAGTAGACTGAAAACTGAATAGATAAGAGGGGCTGAACTGATTTTTTATTTGTGTGTGTGTGTGTGTGTGTGTGTGTGTGTTCAGAGTGCACCTAAGTTGCACACCAAGCATATGCCAGAATCTCAGTTTGATCTTCAGGCTTGTTTCTGTACACATAATGAAATTCCCAAGTCAAGGCTTGATTACCCACTGCCCTTGGTTACCAAATTGTTCTGGTTAGCCTAGCAAACAAACCCAAATTTGCATCTGCTGCTCTGCAGATAAATCCCCTGGGCTGGCACAGGAGAAGGTCATGGCATTGGGAGTGCATCCCTTAATGCCACAGGCTGTACTATGCAGCCCTGTAAATAAACACAGGGGGCTTAGTTACCAAGGCTATCCCTGCTGCATCTTTTACTGGAACTTGAACATTATGAAGAAAAAAAACAAGTGGAAAAACAACAAAACACGACATCAAAATAAAAATTAAAAAAAAGAAAATTATCTGTCTGCTGCAATGCTAGGGAACAGATCTTTCCTCATCTATTTTACACTCCCTGTGTTCTGCTGCAGATCCAACACACTCAAGTTTCATTTCAGAAAGTAAAGCTTCTAAGCAGCTACCAAATGACCTTTGTCTCTCAGATGAGTATTTATGGCAGGCAACACATACATCAACAACAACAAAAAAGTTTCCCCAGTAACAAAAATGTTTCTGCCAGCAGTGTATCTTTTACAAGCTTGCAAGATGTACCAAGTGTCTAATAATCAGATTAAAATTGCATCAAACTGTGTTGGGAAGTCAAGGTGAAGGCCCTTGGATTGTTTTCGTGAGTAGCCCTATCTAGACCTACCAGGTGATGATGAATTCAGTTTTTTGCTTGCTTGGTGTTTTTCAAATTTATTTTAAGGCCTTACAATTTTTAAAAGCCAAGTTGTGGAAAAACAGTTGGTGTTTTATCAGTTCTTGCCAGCATCTGACAACAGGGACATGGTTAAGAAACAAAACATAGTTTGTCCCGTGCTGGGGGGTCAGTGGACCTGATGTTAAACTCTTGATCTTTCTACGCAATTTTACAGAAGAATTCAAGAGCTTTGTCTTCCTTTTACAACTGGAAGCCTAAGCCTCAGAAAGGCAAAGTGATTTGCCTGATATCATTCACTTCTCTAGGAATAAACTTGGAACCTCAAGTCCCAGGATGGGACTGTATTTCCTTCCAGGATCACTGGGAACCAAATTAGCATATGGGTTTAGTGCGTCTCTTTTCTGTAGAACGTAAATGGTCAGAGTTTTAAGTTGTTAAGCACAAGGCAAAATGCTCAAGTCCCAGTGCTTTATTTCCATCTCCCACGGAGTTCTTACCCGAAAGTCTGCCTTGAATCTTTCAGTTCCACATAACACACAACAGCCTGTGTACAGGTGTTGGAAATAGATACTACATGCATGTTGCTCCCTGCTTTCCCCTTCCCACATGCAGCCACAAAGGAATTACAGACAAGCATTGACAAAAGAAACAGTGTCATCTGTCAAGGTGGATTATTAGGTGTGAGAACAGGAGTTCAAAGTGTTAATATCTGCTCTGTATATGTAAAGAACAGTAAAAGCCTGGTAGCTGAGATGAGTATCATCAAGCCAGCAGCCTGGCATCTAAATGTTGGGGAACATTCAGGTGAGATCACAGAACCAGTGGGCAATAATCTCATTCAACATTGCCACTCAAGTCCAACAGCGAACGACTGTCTGTAGCCTGTAGGATCATGCATCAGGGCTCTCTACATTATAAAGAGCTAGCGAATCATGGGAAAAAGACGATGTTGAATACACCCAGGAAATGGTAGAATGGCTTTGAATATCTATAAGGGTGCCTATAATTTACTTTGCACTCTCTCTGGCCTCTGACAGCCAAACCAGCTAGCCTGGAGTTAAAGTACTAAATCCCAGAGAGAGAGGTTTTGAGCCAAGGAAGTGTAATAGCTGACTAAAGAGGCTGAGATCAGTGAGCTCACACAAAAACACTGCAATGTCAGAATATCACATCCACTTTAGCTTAATCTAAAAGTCAAATCACATGACTGCATTTTCCAGTCTAACTTGTATGTCTGCCACTACCAAGCCAAATTCTGAGAGTTGTATTCACCTACTCACTGCACAACCCCCACCAGCTTCCCAGTATATGAAAAACAGCTTCCTTGGAAATAAAAGAGCTATATCGTTAGCAAGACTTGGAGAAAGCTAAACCTTGTTCCACTTCATCCCCCATGCACTGAGAATGGACACTATGGATAGCACACAGAAAAAGAGGAGTTTATCATGCCATTGAGTTAGATCTACTTTCAGGGAATCTACATGAAGCTTTTTCAGTAGTTCTAATGGGAGCAGAACGAAAAGGACACTGAACATGTATTTAAGAAAAATCTACCCACCTATTGCCAGAAAATCTAATCTATTTCATCTTTCCCCCCATCCTACACAGAAGTGAATCATTAGTAATTGACTAATCCACAGAGCTATATCAAAACCAACAACAGACAAAGCCCAAAGTGCCTGCTCTCATTGTCTTCTCTCTGGAAAAGTAAAATTGTGCTTTAATTCCAACTTCAGAAAGCCCCTAGTTTTTCTACACAACTGCTTAATCCCATGGACTCCCGAGATGATATCAAACAGACACTTGTGGGACTTCATCACGTGGAGAGGCAACCTCTTCTAAACATGTGAGCGTAGGATGCGGAGGCATCAGTGAGTCAGCAGTGAGTAGATATACTACATGTACACACAGGACGTATGCTACGGGGTGTATCATCCTTCTTCAGGAGAACTCACAGGCTTCAATGTGTTCATGAAGCTCTCTACCTACCCCAGAGAGAAGTAGTCCCTCAAGTTGTTACAGACATACCCAAGGCTGGTTTTGCTACCGGACCAAAAAGAGTGATCTCAGTCCTCAGTCACCTGAAGTCTGTGCTGACTGCCCAGGGACCAGTGCCAAGCATTATGAAATGGTTCACCCAGCCCAGCACCCTGGGCTTCAGCAAGGAAATTGGCAGCCAGTGAGAAAGATGCTTCAGCACCCTCGGATGTAAGGTCTGACCAGTGGAAAGAATTGCCTGAGGTGGTGAATATGTGTGTGGTGGAAAGTTGTCAGTGCTTCTGTGTGCCAGTCCTTTGAGGATTATGCTGAGCTGGTGCACACAGTCCAGGTCATAACCTAAAGACCTTAATATACCAGGATTTTACCAATTTCTTCCTGTCAGAGTTTTCCCCTTCCCCACTGAAAGACATTTCACCACTTCTTGAATTTATTCCAGTTTAATGAGGGTCCTCCTTACATTTTAAATCACTTTAAAATTTTACTTTTATTTATTTTTCATAAATTTAAATCTTTATCAGAACTACAAGCAGTGTTTTCATTTAAATGAAAGTGTTTTCATTACATGAAATTGCTTCAGTGTATTTATGAAGGTTTCTATAATGCTTATTTTCACAAAGAATCTGAAAAATTATGAATTAATTCCTTTCAAAAAAATCAAATTTTAACTCCATTTACCCATAATAGCTTTCATATTTTGCATAAAATTGTTTTCCAAGACTTCCTGGTGATTGTATTTCTTTGAGGGTAAGCAAGGTGAGATTATGATCCAGAGGTGGATAGTCACAGAATCTTAGAATGGTTTGGGCTGGAAGAGACCTTAAAGAGGCACATCCTCCACTGGGTGAGTTTGCTCATCCATAGAAAGAATTTGTTAAAATTTAGATAAATTAATTGTAGTTCATATCAAATGTCTCTATGGCTCCCAAGTATTATACATATTTCCTTCTATTAAATTGCATGTGTACATGCTACTATTCGTTTTGTGCAAATATTCCATGCCTTGTGGAAGTTTGGACCTTCAGTCAAGAATATAAAATCATAGTAATTTTAAAAATTTTTAACCTGCGTAATAACCTGTGGGGATTTTTCTTGTGAAAGAAACTTTGACCTAAGTTTCATTTACTTTACAAGGCACAGAAGGAAACATTTGAAGAAATTAACAGTGGGGGAGAATGGCATGCTGCTCTTTCACTTCGAGTATATGGTGATTAGAGAATTTTGTCTCCTGAATGTCTCATCCAAACCAATATACAAAACAAATCTTCAGAGAGGGACTAGTGCCTCCTCACTTCAGAGAAGACAGAAAATACACTTTATGCAGCAGGGAAATTAACAGTTATTTACCCTGCATGCACTCTAGAAGAAAGGCCATTGAGGCAAGCCAGCAAGTGTGTGAGACCATAACGAGTTATCACAGACTGAAATGAGTTCATGTCTTTTACTTCCTGACGAACAGTCTTTCTGAGTATATCATCTGCGTTTTTTCTTATTTCTGAGGACCTGTGTGCCAACTACTTGTACCCTAAGAAGAGTGGATGCTCAAAATTAGAGGAGAAATAACAGCTAGGAATGAAACTAGGACTCTTCTAGCAAATAAACAGACCCTGATGAAGTGGGCATCAAGGGAGGATTTCTAATTTTCTTCTTGAAAGCAATATGTTTCATCTGCATTCCACTTATAAGTGAGTGTTTCTTTCCACCGCTGCATATCAGGATGAACCAGAACAGTACGAAACTCAGTAACACTATGAGTAAACAGTAACATCCCTGAACTTAATTATTAAAAAGAGCTCTTTACTGATTGATTTTTAATAATAGAATGTGAGTTATGGGATATGAAGATTATTTGTTCAGAAATATTAATCAGCAATTGTTTTCCCTAGTAAAAATATAGATTTTTCTTTCATTAATTTGGAGACAGCTATTTTATCGTTTATTGTTATTGCTTTACTTTTGCATTTTCCTGACTGTATAAGAAGTGGCAAACAATAAATGTTGTTTGGGGTTTTGGTTTTGGTTTGGGTTTGTTTTTTTTTTAACCAAGGTTCAAGCAAAACTGTATTTTGAAAATAATTTTTGATGGATTTGTATCAAACATTCTGAAAAATAAAACACAACAAAACTCCAAGCTGAGCAACAAATAGACTTTTTGGAGTACTGGAAACTAATGTGATCTACTAATGGGATTTGCAAAATTATTATTTGCATTCAAATTTCAGTGTATATGTCACTTAAATTTTCAGAAAGCTTTTCAGACATCCCAAGAGATAGAGTACAAAAGATCCAAGCTAGTCAGAAAACTGTACATTAATACTTATATTTTCAGTACATCTCCTCTGAAGATTTTCTTGAATCTGTACCAAGTAAAAACTCACAGGAAACAGTTACCCATAGTAATTAGGATCCTGTACTGAAAATCATCTGTCTTTCAAGACGTATTCCAGACTCAGCTATTGCTTCAGAAAACAGAGTTTGTATTGAAGGGCTATTTGAATAGAATCTTATAGGGAAGTTTTGACCACAAGATATTAAAAACATTTCATCAGAGCGGCATAACAAACACTAGGCAAGTTTCTCAGTCCTCTCTTTCTTGGTTTCTCTATTAGGTACATTTATCCTCGATTAACGTTCTCTGTCTTCTACATCATACAACAAACAAAATGTTCAGAATGGATGTATTAAAGTTCTTTCTAAAGTTTCAAGAAACCTGTTCCCTTCTTTTTCAGCCAAACTGAGCTTTTTTTCCTCCTTGTGGAGAAATGAGCGGGAAGGGCAGAAGAGACTTTCCTTGCGAAATCAAAAGCTACCCTTGAATTGAGCCTGATAGGCTGCTGAAAATGCAGCACAGAAGCGTGTTTCTGTCAGTGAAAGACCTTGCTTGTAACTGTAAGGATTGCATGCAGCACGTTGTTTGATCCTGGGAGGACTTTGATCTATGCTAGCACCTCAAATATAGCAAAGGATGTCACTAGGCTTTGGAAAAGAAAAGGAAGGGAAGGGAAGTTCAGGGAAG
>NW_009723476.1:77110-79286 GCF_000703405.1 Apaloderma vittatum | reverse complement strand
GCTGGCTCTGCGGGAGCGCTGCCTGGTTGGGAAGCTGATTCACTGCTGAAGCAGTGGTTGCTCAGAGACACGGTTGCCATTTCTTTGATTTTTTGACGGGTCCATTGTCTCGCAATTTTACCTCTTCCCCCCACAACTGTAGAATCCCTTGCTGCCACTTGAAGAAGCTTTTTAGACAAGCGGTTCTAGGAAGGAGAAAAAGCATCTTTTTTTCTTCAAGCATTTGAACAAGTGTATGGAAGCAAGAGTGGAGACAATTAGTGGAGAATGGTTCTTTGTTTTTTTGAGTTTTTGTGATCTAATGAGCAAAACTGCGAAGACTTACGTGGATGAGTATTAGTGGATGTTTTTTTTCAGTTGTTCTTTCATCTTTTTTCATCCCAAAGGTCCTCTGCATTTTGTAGTACTGCAGTGTCTGCATTGCCCTAATGATTAGATGTTGACTTTGTTCAAGGCATTAAAATTCACAGTGATGAGGAAGTACTATTTTTTTTTTCTTTCTTTCTTTTCCATTTTCATAATCTATAACATTGTCTGCCAAGGTTCAGTGTGTAGTAAATAATGAATGCTGCTATTGTGTTATAGCAACAGTGACGGTGGTGAACTTCTGCACTAATAAGGTTTCATATTTTTCTGAATGTTGGTTTTTATAGTCCTAGTCCCATTGTCTATACTAAGCAGAAACTTGAGGAGAAAAGGGGCAAGGTGCACCACAGAATAGAACTGAAGCTTGGTCAGAGGGGCCT
This sequence comes from Apaloderma vittatum, assembly GCF_000703405.1. NCBI lineage: Eukaryota > Metazoa > Chordata > Aves > Trogoniformes > Trogonidae > Apaloderma > Apaloderma vittatum. The sequence continues at coordinate 78,540 of NW_009723476.1, read as the reverse complement.
ACTGCTTGGTGGTAGGGTACTGAGCAGGCTTTGCTCTACCAGGGGAAAAAAAAAATGAAAGGAAAAACGCCACTAAAGCTAGGAGCAATTACAATGCTTTTTTTGTGTGTGTGTGAAAGATTTTAGGATTTTGCAACATTTTTTTCATCCTAGATTTCTGCTTGAAGAATCTTGTCAAGTCACTGTAGCCAACTGTTTTTCCTATAGTATGCCGATAGATATTTGTGGTTTTGATGATTTGTAATGTAATTTTTCCTAGAAACAAAAGTTAAGAGAGGAGAAGCCTAGTGTTTTTAAATTTCTTACAAGAAACAGTGGCATGATGTCTCCTGGAGTTGTAGGCTATAGTTCCAAATTGGCCGTAGTATCACATTTCTCAGTCAGGCTTATGTAAACAGGGGAAATAAACATAAGTTTTGTTATTTTCCAGCAACAGAATAGTGGAGGTGAATTTCAGCTCAGTTTCAGCTGGCTACTGCTTGGGAGGGGTGGTAGAAAGGGGAAGTGGAAGTACTTCTGGGAGAGACTAGATACCTTGATGGTCTACTTTAATACAGTGATGGTGACCTTTAATACAATGCGATATAACTGCCAAGAGTCCTTAGGAAAAAAGTACAAAGAACACTACCTTTATTCTCCAGTGTCTACGAGTGGTTGGTGAAATACAGAACACCTTCAATAGGTAGCTGCTGATAAAGTAAGTGAAGCCTGCTCTAGGGTCTTGTAGGGATTAGAAGTGATGTTGTAGGATTTCCACTGCCTCTCTGTTCAAGCTATCTTGAGCACCTGCTATTGATATTCTTGTTTCTGAGCTATAGGTGTGTACTCTTGCTTTCTCTCCATCTTTTTGAGGCCACTAGTTTCTTTGCCTGACCAGGAAACATCGGTAATATGCTGGGTTTTTAAATTAGAACTTGTTGCGAAGCAGATTACTGTAATGACTGTTTCCTCTTGGTAACCATAAAACCTATGAAATGTGTTTAACATCTTGGCTTTGCCTGTAACACAGCATTCACTAACTCTGAGTTTTTGGGTTTTGTCGGTGGGTGGAATTTGATCAGTTACAAGGTTTCATGCAAGTCTTAAAGCATCTGCTGATGTTTTGTGTTTGATGCATATCTCTTATCTGTCATCTTCTAATACAAATGGGGACTATTTTTTTTTAAATTTCAAATTATGATTTGCCTTTTTAAATGTCATAGCAGTGATTAATTTGGTTTGTAGGAATACCTTCTTCTTTTCACAAAAACACTAACACTGTTCTGTTTTTGATTTTTCCTTAAACTCTGTGCAGATTACCTCTGACTGAAAGCATACTATAAGAATTCTGGTTCTTGTTACTTTCTCACTGCTTCCGGTGCTGCCTCAGGAGCATTGCCTGCTAATTATAAACAATGTTGATGTCTACCATATGTTTTGGTAGAAAATAC